>NC_089222.1:64667375-64885197 GCF_963924675.1 Phocoena phocoena
GACACAAGTGATGCAGGGACCCTTAAAAGAAGCCCAGCCTCATCATTTTACTATAGTCAGTGGTGGAAAACAATTCGTGAGTATTTTTCAACTTCAGCCGTGACCTCTCTTTGCTGTCACGTGCATATGCAGTAGCTTGCTGGAGAGAGGTTTTATGTACGCACAGACTTCAAAGCAGCTCTGGTAGCCATAGTTACTGACTCATCCTCTTGGGCCAGGGCCTTCTGATTCAGTAGCCCTCACCAGGGCTGCTCCTTCTGCAGCAATCATGATGCAGCACAACTGCAGAGCAGCTGGGAATTAGGGCTGTCCCGTTTCTTGGGGGAGGGGAGCAGGCAATAGCTAGCTACCAGCTCCTCCTTTCTTTCATCTTTCACATTCGTTACTTTGGTAGCATGCATCTTGAGGACGGAGGCCGAAGGAGTTTTAAAAACAAACAAACAAGAAAACCTCACGTCTCTTCCTCCCTTTTTAAGAGAGAGCAGCCGCAGCGCAGGGAGCGGCTCTTTCTAGCAGCCCGTCCTTTTAAACCTCCCCACGGCATCAGTTATCTGCCACATGTTCAACAAACAACCCTACCCCCCAAAATATTCATTAATGCAGATTCACAGTTAAAATGGCTCCAGATTAAAGCCGAGTCAGTCATAATTGAGAGGGTGCTAAGCTGGAAGACAATCAAAAGACATTTGATTAGGAGGCCTGCCAAAAGCAGTTCCCAAACCACAATTTCCATGCACAGTGTAATGGATATTATGGATAATTACCCAGAGTGCACTACTCAGCCACACAGCTGCCTACAATTACGGCCCAAACAGCTTCCTCCTCCGCTTCACCCTTCAAGCTTCCCCCATGACAACTTCTTACAGCTTTTTCCAGGAGTTGGTATCTTCCTGACAGTAACAAGAGTAGGGCCCTCCAAGTTATACAAGGATTAGAGAGCGAAAAAATTCAAATGCTGCGTGTCCAGAGGCCAAAGTGCACATGTGGGACAGAGCTGATCCTGGGTTAAGAGAATGGAATATTCGGAGTTCATGGAATGCTCGGGGATTTCAAGGTGCGGCGGAAAGAAGTACTTCCCGAAGAAACAAAGCTGTCCAACCAGCTGAGGGAGGCTCAAGGCCACCACAGGCCTCCCCTGTGACTTGGCCGCTTGGCATTTATGTGAGCATTCTGGCTTAGTATTAGCTTCGTTATTAAGAAAGCCGGGGGCCCTTGGCCATCTGTTCATCATTTTCTTTACCACTGGTAGGAGAGCAGCAGATTCAATAACAGCTTTACAAAGGGTCATAACCAGGTTTACCTGCAGCTATACAGCCTGTGCTTAGGCCAGAGGCAGTGGCAATAAAGTAATAAAAGCTCCTGTTTGCAATGAGATAAATCAATAAGGGCTGCCCACGGGACAGACTGACTTTCAAAAAGCCTTAGTGAGTCTGGGCGACATGCTTTCCTCAAGCCTCACATAAACCAGGCCACGTTATGAGGAAAAGAATGCAGGGCGGATGCTCTCCAGTGTGGCTGGAAGCCACAAACACAGGCTCCACTTCTAAACACGACTTAGCCAAAAAGACACCCTTAGGAAAACACGGCAGTACCAAACTCTGGCTTTGAAGGTAGACTGACTCTTAACAGAAACCGTTTACAATATGAGGTGTTGACATATTTCTATTTTTTTGTGAATGATGCAAGATAGGGAACACCATACATATATCTTCTCCAACTGCCTTTAATGAAGCCTGCCTTCCTCTCCTATCAGTCAGGATTCTCCTTAAGTCTCCAATCCACACATTCTCCTTTGCTCATCTTAACTTTCAGGCTACTTTCTTCTTCTAAATCTCCTGCTGTTAACCCCCATACCCACCTGTCCCCCTGGTGTGCTAAAGTGAGCCCTGGAATTGATGGAACAACATCTACAACTGCAGTCCCTGTTCAAACTCCTTCCAAGAGCATTGGTCCCATTCCAATCACACCCAACCCAAAGATACATTTTGCTCTGCTGGTTTAATATGTAACACCTAAGTATATGCTACCAAAAGAAGCATATGTCGTATTTTCAGGGAAGTTATTTCTTTTCTATTTATAATCTCTCTAGATTCTAAATCAAATAGAAATCAAATCAACCCCTTTGGGAATTCCCTGGCGGTCCAGGGGTTAGGATTCCAAGCTCTCACTGCTGAGGGAACTACGATCCCATAAGCCGTGTGGCGTGGCCATAAAACCAAAACAAACAAACATAGAACAACCCCTTTTGAAATACGCCAAACTCAGAGCCTGATTTAATTTACTTTGCAATATTCAGGAGAGGAGGAGTTCCATGATGTCCTCCCCTTTTGAAGAAATGGTATTGGTTCTGTCCATTGGCCTTTCTGTCAAGAGTCTGGGCAAACAGACAGTAGCAATGTTTCTTCTTTCTATTAACAAAATAATGAAGGTTTGTGTCCTCTCTCAACCACTGTGATACTACATTTAAAAAAAAAAAATCTAACTTCCTAAGATTGACCCATCTCTGATAATTTTATTTCTCTAGGTTAGAGCCATTTGAAATACACAGTGGGGTAGTTGCAACCTATAATATATTACCAAAATGTCTTAAAATCTGTTCATGTAACCTCTGGTATAGGCTATGACATATGAGGGTTGACACCAAAACAAGTTGGTATCACTGAAAGAACACTTGAAAAAGACTTTCCAACAGAGAGAGCAGACCCTATTAGAATGCAAGTCTTCATGGCCTCCCTCCCCAGAGTTTGCAGAAGTGTTACTAATACATTTTATATATTCTGCAGCGGAGAACTCTGCCTGTCTGTGAATTGTAAGTTGTCCTATTAATAGAAAAGGCACTGCCAAGCCCATTGGCCAGGCTAGAATCTGAATGAGAAGGAAGAGCATATTTAACACCGTAAAAAGGCTCAATGGAGAACAGGAACAAACATCAACAAATCAAATCACTTGATCCCAGCTTCCAACGCTTACCTCCTCTGGTTCTATCAGCTTGAACTCCATGCCTCGGCCTGTCCAGGCAATGAAGTGGGCATTGGCTGGGTCGTCAAGAAGGGTAACCAGGAACTGCCACAGCTGAAGGGAACCTCGCCTCTGGTAAGGGGGCCCCTCCCGATACATGGTGGGCTCTTGTTTGACTTTGCCTGTTTGAGACAAAGACACATACGTGGTACTTTAGTCTCAAGCTTCTCACAGCTGATTTGGTCAAACACTAATTTGGCATCAAGACCGATGAACGTACTCTGACATCTTGAACTTTCCAGCTTCCCAACAAACTGGATGTGGCTACTTACCTTCCAGTCTCTCAGGAACAACACAGGTGTCGTCAAAGTACAACCGGGGATCCTTCTCATATGAAAAACCTGAAGAAGAATTTAGAAAGAACATGTTGCTTAACAAATTGTGTTCTCTGAAAACTCTGGATTTAAGGACTAAAATAGGATTCTACCATTTCAGGTCCTCAGCCTGATCAAGTGCTCTACCTATGCCAGACTGAATTTTGGAGGGAACTTCAACTTCACCAGGACTTAGACGTTCTGTTCTGATGCAATGACCTGCGCTTCAGTCAGAACAGCCTCAGTTCCTGCTATCAGAGCTGAGACTGTAGGGAGGCACTGAGTCACCTGTACGTTCCTTTGCATCTTGCTTACAAGGTCTGCATGGATCAGTGTGTCCGTGACTAAGCCTTTGTATCTGAAAAGACATCTCATCTATTTCAGTTGGCCTTACCGGGTGGATCTGGTTGATCTATATGTGGTCTAGCCGTTTTCCTTTTAGCAAATATTAATTTCAACCTTTCTTACTGCTTGTCTAGGCTGCCCACACACCTCATTCAGTCATGAAAAAGCTTGGAGGGTAGAGAACAATGCCAAGTGAGTAAAGGCTTGGGCCTGTGGAGGATTGTGACAAGCAATAATTTCAAAAAGTTGGAGGTATTATCACCTCCAGACACTGTGGAAGGAATCTGAAGAGAATTTCTGTCAGTAAAACTTATTCACTGTATAGACAAGGAAACAAAGGGGAATTGACTGGTCCAACAACAACACACGTAAGTGGAAATGAAAGGAAGGCAGGGCAAAAAGTGGAAGGTGTCAAGAAGGATGGCCTGGCATCCTAAACCCACCAACCCTTAATATGCATTCGACGCTGACCACCAGGTCACCAGGCACCCTGACAAGGCCAGCGGCTCAAGCCAAAGCCAGTTAGTAGACAGGAGTGATGGGACCACACCCTTGCCTGCGGTCCAGCCTGTTCCACGGGGCGAGTGCTCCGGCATACTCTCCTCTACCCGCACACTTCTCAAGAGGAAGCACCAGGAGCTCCTGTCTGCTCAGTGGTACTCCCTGTGCTCGGTTCTCTGATCAGTTCGTCTGGCGTGGGGTCCAGTCGTATGAGTGTCAGGTACGTGGTAGGGGGAGGGCAGAGGAGGCTGCTCTGCAGTGAAGGGCTAGCGTTAGATTTTGAGAGGGATTTGCTCTGACTTAAAATCCCTGGGTAAAGGTGCCAAGAAAGAATCTGTTCTTTTTCTTCACAATCAGCCCAGGTCAAGTTCTCCTTGGCAGGATCAGCACAATTTTAAAGAGGCCCGGGGTTGGGAAAACACTGCCCAACCTGGAGGAAACAGACTGTTTTAAGGTTCTGTATTACTCATTTTTGTTTCCTCAGCTCCAAGCATTATTTCTCTGCTTAACTACAAAGGAAGTATATTTTATTTAGTATTTAATCCAATAAATATTTATGCCAGGCACTGTGCTAGAAGGGGGTAGATAGAAGAATACAGACTCCGTGCTTGCTCTCGTGGAGCCTGCATCCCAACTGGTGGAGACAGACAACAAAGTAGGGAAAAAGAGAGACATGGTGTAGTGTGGAAAGTGTGGGCCCTGGAGCCAGACTGATAGACCTAGGTTAACTGTGTGACCTTGAACAAGTTAATTAATTTCTCTCAAGTTAATTTCCTCATCTGAAGACTGGGGAAGATAATAATTCTCACCTTATAGGCTTGTGAGAATTTAATGAGTTGATACATATTCTGTTCCACTGACCGATTTATCTTTACAATAGAGAGCTAAGAATAGCTCCTGGTACATAAGTGTGCAATACATGATAATTGTAAGAAATTAAGACAGTAAGTACTTGTACATTGTGTTAAGTGCTATTAAGAGATTAACTGGATAATATGAGAGCTTTTTCTTATATTCTGTCATGGATTCTAAATTCCTTTAGTAAAAGGACATATCCTGAATATCTTAGCCTCCTTATAGCACCTGGTACATAAGTGCTCAATAAATATTTGAATAAATATGAGGGAATCTATAGTTTCCATTAAAAGATTTAAGAACGCAATACTAACTTTTAAGTTAGGGATTCAGGGACTCCTATAATTTATTTTCCAAGTTGGTACTAGGAAACTGACTTATGACAAACTATTATACTTTATATTAACAAGAATTACATAATCCATCATGCTTCATGCTTTTTGCCTTGGCTACCAGGAAGCTACGTATTTCCTGACTTTCCACATGGATTTTGCTATTCCAGTGATGTTTTAACAGCCTTATTATAAAGTCATTATAAATAAACTACAAAGTTTACACACATGTCAAAATTGCCATTTTATTTTTAGAGCTTTCTTCCTCTAAGGTAAAGAAAATACATTCACAGTTCACAGTATATAGGGAAAAAAATGTAAATCTAGATTAAATTCTAGGTTTGGTTTTTCAAACTAATCAGATGAAGCCCTGCCCATGAGTTTCGTTTTGGTGTACTTTGTGGTTTCTAGTCATTGCCACGTGTGGTTCTCTAAAACATCTGGAAGATGCTGTTGGTTTAAGTGAAATTTAAGTCAGTTGAATTTGCACAGCAGTTACATCAGTTGTGGCCACAACCATCTAATCACTCAAATAAAGGTGGCAGGAAGGAAGAACCTGTTTGAGGGACAAAGTGGAAATGAAAGATTCAAAACAGCATGCAAAGATTCCAGGTGAACGCTAAGGCAGGATGGCTGTCTTAGTAATCACAGATGCCAATCAGAAACACTTGTCTCACTATTTCACGGGCATCTGTGGTCAAGCCCGTATAAGGAGGAGAGAAAAACCATGTCAGGGTAATTGAGAGCAATTAAGAATGCAGATCTCTTTGAAACTAATTTCTTCAATGTGTATGGGGTCAGGGAAGAAGTGGGGGAAAAACACAAGCTCGCAGATATTCTGTGTGTAGCAAGCAGCCCGATGCCTTACTAAAAATATTTCCTTTAAGAGCATGCTCCTTTCTAAATGATGTGATCATGCAAAGTGTTTTCCTCCCTCTCTTCCCTCACTCCCTTCTAGTTCGCCTGCTGCAGACATCAACTGCTGCTATAGAAACATTCGGGAACCTGGAAGAGAGCCCCACACAGCTGTGCCGATCACGGCCAGAGGTCCAGTAGACTGCCCTTCCTTCCCAGGGCTGGACACTCGGAATATCCCCGGGTGCCCGTGGCAGCCACACTGGGTCTCCCCTCTAACCAAGTCAGTGGGAGGCAGCCACCCATAGAGACCGCTCTTGTGAAACAATCACTCACAATAACCAGCCAATGCTTCACAGTGCTATCTTACCGGCTCTTTCAACCTTTCTCTAAAACTCTAGAACAGTGGTTGTCACCCTGGGACACATGAGAATCACCCAGGAAGCTTTACAAACTACTAACGCCTGAGTCCTACCTGAGAATCTCTGATTTAATTGCTCTGGGTGAAGCCTGGACACCAGAAGTTTTAACAGTTCCCCAGGGGATTCTAATGTTCAGCCTAAGCTGAGCCTCATGACTCTGCAGTCGTAGTTCTCAGGTCAGTGCGTGTCACAATTGCCTGGAGGGCTTGTTGGAACACAGTGCTGGGCCCCTCCCCTGGATACTCTGATTCAGCAGGTCTGGGGTGGGCCCTGAGAATCTGCTTTTCTAACAAGTCCCAGGTGAAGCTGACTGATGCTGTAGGTTTGGGGAATCACACTGCTCTAGGTATTTATGGAGAGATGTATAGGACAGAAAACAGGACATCCTTCTGGGGAATGTGTTCTAAGAGAGAAATCCCTCCCTGTTTCAGCGTTCAGAAGAGAACTCTTGAAGGTACCATCTCAAGTCGTGACATAGTTCCTAAGTGCCAGTTTAGGTGATAGTGTTATCTACAGCTATGTATACATAACCTCCTTGTATGGAAGGGTGGAAACCAGACGGGTTCGTGTTTTCCTCTTAAAAGTTAGGGTCATTACTATGGAAAAGGATGGCAGCCCTCACAGGTCAAGAGCATGCCTCAAACCCTGTGTGCGAGATAGCTGGGGATCACGATAAGTGAACTCTCGTGTTCACGAGCTAAGGAAGGTTTAAACTACGATCTCACATCTTAGCCCGGAAACTGTGCAACTTTAAGCTTCCTTGAATATTATTATCTTTTAAAGAGCTACTTACCTTCATGGCTACTGGAGAAGTAGCCCCCTCTCATGTAGGACGACTGGCAGTTAGGCACTTCTGAAAGAGAAACAGACACACACACTCCTGCAGCCGAATCAGCACATCGGTCCAACTGCAGCACTGCAGGAAAGCCCCTAAACCTTCCCCTGCTCCAAGGTCATGTCTTTTTGGCCTTGTCTTGGAAAAGGGGTACCACTCTAGTGAGCAGCGTGGGAAACACTATGTACCACCATCTGAACGGAGGACTCGACTCGCAATCAAGAGAACTGGGAGGAAAAAATACTCTCATAACTTGCTCATTTTAGAAACTAGTTAACGTCAAACCTCGTGAGAGAGTTAACGGCAGAAAAAGAAAATGGCTTTCAAAAGGCCAGCGTGGCCTTCTGCCTGTCCTGACTCAGGGGCTTTGGGGTTTGGAGGGGCAGGAAGGTCACTTTAGAGCTTCCCCAGTTTGCTCTCCTTTACTGCTGATGGTCATATCCATTTCTGCTCCAAGAAGTGAGGGTATTTTTAGGTCAAAGAGATGAGGGGGATGGGAAGTGATGAAGCTAGGACAAGAATGGGCAGGAGTGAGGAACTGCAGCTTGGCAAGCACATTTCTCCCACGTTATTACTGTTAGAATGGAACCCATGCTGAAGCGATCTCTTCTTCAGACACCATGTTATCAAGGTGTCCATTGAGACAGAAGGCAGTGAGCTGAGCTGTGCCCATGTGGGATGAGGCTTCACCCTGGGAACACCTCTCAGATCAAAGCACTGTAGATACAGTAACATCTGCTGGGTGTCTTGCTTTAAGGGAGTGGGATGGGGTGAAAGACTCATAGGACCGATTAAAATGTCAGTCCCAAAGGGAAAATGCTGCTGGTCATGCCTGCTCCTGAGAAAAATACATCAGAGCCTTCAGGAGGAATGCCAGTGGACATTTTATAAGCTATCGATACCTATACTTGGTAATTTTTCCATCATAAACCAACAGATGTCTCCCTTCTGCCTACCTCCCCAGGCTTTCCCATAACCAATTTCTGCCTGAATTGAGCAATCTATGTATTATCTCGGAAGGCCAAGAGAAAATTCTATATCCTATTCCATTTGCAAAAGCCACTGAGTACATACTGCCCCACCCCCTCCCCAGGATCTTCAAGGAAAGCACACACAGGAAAGGTTGATAACTGACCCACCACCCTCAAATTCCTTTAGCACCAACTGCAAAAAAAAAGGAGCAAAAAAGTGTCATTTTTAAAATAAGGGTAAATGAAGAAGAGGAAAGAGTTTCTAAATGTGCAAGCTGCAAAATTCCCACTCTCCTTTCCCATAATGATCTCATTTAATAAGCCTGGCCTATAAGATATGTAGTCAGTGAATGAGTGTTCAGGTGAGGGTGGAGAGGACTCCCAAGGCCAGCTTAAACTTCTTTACGTTTAAGTTTCTAGATAAGAGGTAACCCAAAAGCAAACCATACGTGTTCTAACATGTTATACCTCTCCCTGTACACTGGCAACAGCTGAAGGACACAGGAATTTTCCCAGATGAAAGTACTGCAACAGAGCAGCGACTCCTATGAAGCAACTAACAGGACAAACTTTTCCATGGCGTACCCAGCATCCTATACAGCCACGACAGACCAGGCAATTTCTCAGAACACCACTCATTTCAAGAATAGAAAGAATCCCATCCTACATGTGGACTCTCTTATATTTGTATTGGGAGTTTAATGGGTCACTGTATTCAAAAAGAAAGCCACAAAACCAGAGGCAGGCCTAAAATGCAGAAATAATATCCCCTGTGTCCAGTGACTCGAAAGATAACCGGTCTTAAGAAAGGACATCACCAAGACTGGATGGCGGCAATCTTCAGGCTTGGACTCAGATGTACTGTGCACCACTTTTGAATGCCTACTGCTCTTCCTACCATTTGCATGGCTTTTCTGTTTTGTTTTGTATTCAGTTATGCATAGACATGTTTGCTTTACTAGCTCCTAAGTTCTTTGAGGGCAAATTTTATAAAACTACTCCCCAAAGCCCTGCACATAGAAGACAGTAACAACCTGACAGATGAATGAGAGACTGAAGAAAGGAAGGGCATGATTTTATGCTTACCTGAATCAACGCAGTAATCCCGGGGCTCCTGCTTGATTCCCATTGGTGACTGGAATCCATGTGTTGGGGGGCCCGGCATGCCTGGGACCCCATGTTCATAGAGTGGGTCATGGTATTCTTGTTTGAATCCCTGAGGGGGTGGGGGGGGTGCAGGGACGATAGGTTCTGACATTTGCCGGTGGTAATTGGGGCGATTATCTCCAGGAACTCCTGACTGAGGAGGGAAGGGGTGGCAGGGTTCAGACAGTTGTCTCTGAAATCTGCAAGAAGAAAGTAGTAGTTACATTGTTAAGTAAGAACAGGATGAATACCTACTGTGATATAGCACTGAGGATTAGAAGTCCAGATTAATGGAATTATTTGCAAAGTACTTATTAATGCTTATTTCTGGATACCTTACCCTCTTCCCAAAATTATATCACACATTTCAAACCTCCTGAGTCAGGGACTGGCCAAAAAAATAAATAAATAAAACAATGAATGACATGGTAGCATCTTATTTTCCATGCATTTTTATTTCATGCACAGTCTATGTGTATAGTTGGGCCAGATTACGTATCTGAATATATAAAACCAATTATTTGCAAATATCACTAACATGTTATGTTTGTTCACTGGTTCATTCATTTTCTAACCTGTAGACAGAATTAATTTTTAAAGACAGAGGAGTATTTAACCAGAAGTTAACCAGTTAGAAAACGTAGTTAAAAAAAAAAACAAGCCTATATGTAATAGCAATCAAAGCCATAAAATCCCTAGGAAAAATCAGGAAATGTGTAGGCTATACAAGAATAAAATCTTAAAACTATTTTCTAAGCAACCGATCTAATGAAAGAAAATATTTAGAACCTGGAAGGTGTTCATTCACTGAAAATTATTCTGTAAAAGCAATTCCTTCCCAACCAACTTGACAAAATGATTCTAAACTTTAAAAGATTAAGAAAGAATGATCTATTAGACTGACAAATATTATAAAGCCACAATAATAGAAATACAAAGAATGAAAGGCATGTCTAAGGAATCCAACGAGAAGTCACAAACTGTCAAGCATATTCCAGAATATGCTACTTGTTAAGGTTAGCATTTCAAATAAGAGGGGAAAAAGATCCCTGTTTTATACCACATGCCAAAATTTTCATATAAAGATTTCAATGTGAAACCACGATAGTAAATATATGTGAAAACATATCTTGGAGTGAGGAAAAACCTTTCAATACATCATACCAACAGCAGAAATCATGAAGATAAATATGGATGTATCTCCTTGTATAAATTTCTGTAAGTCAATAAACAAAAGAAACCTAAAGAAAAACGATAAACTGGGGGAAAAAAAATCTATAATAGTCAGAAAATACCAGAAACAAGGCCCCAAATTAAACAAACTGAGGAAAAATCTCTAACAGATACAGTAATGTTAACATTGTTGATATAAAGGGCTTTTAAAAAATCAATAAAAGATGGACACGCCAACAGAAAAAATGGGTAAAGAACATAAACGGGGAAATCACTAAAGAAGGGATGTAAATGGTCATAGACAAAAAGTTTAACTTCATTAGTAATCAAAAAAGTAAGTTTTAAAAGTCAACAATGGAACCCTTAATATTAAGGTCTTACTCTCTACTTTTAGTTTGATCCTATTAATAGTTTTAATCAAATAATTTGAATTTGATCAGAATCAATCTGTGACAACAGGTCGCCAATAGATTCCTAGAACAACAAGACTTAAAATCTTAAACTGAAGAGATTTGTGTGCAGATAAAACACTGTTTAGATCAGGGTATAGCATGGCTCACTCTGTGAGTCTTTACTATCTTAACTAAAAGCAGCACCACAAGACCATTTTATAACATGAAGATCACCAAACTATTTTATATATATTTATCCTTTTCTCCCAGACACCAAAAGCATCAGAATCGGCCTGGCCAATTATTTAAACAAGTTTTATGAACTCTGTAAGGTTCAGTGGGCACTGAATGCATTACAGTGGATTGTCACCAGGAGCGCAATTTTCAAGGTTGCTGTTATTTAAGGAAACCCTTCTGTGGTCTTTGAAGTGTAAATTTGAAACTTGGGTTTAGGCTTGACATTTAGAATACAGGCACCAGAAGCATGCTGCACCTGATTTTTTTTTAACGCAAATTCTGAAGAAGTGGGCAGAAAAGAAAGTGAAGATACTCTTTAGGGCTTTTTAAAATAAAGTACCCAAAGTTTATGCTAGCAGGAACAGTAAGGAGGGCACCCACTTTCCATGTTCTCTCCCTTCCCCGCTCTGCAACCTTCCTAGCACCTTCCAAAGCAACCTCCACAAATCACTTCCTTGATGGCTCTGAGACGGCACCAAACCGCTCAGTTCTGTAACCAGAGCCTGTGCAGCTGGCAGGCCCAATCACTGCACTTCCGCTCAGCGCTCATCTTCTCACTTTCCAGAATGAAACTCTAGAGTTGGCCTGCTATGGCCCCCTCAGGAAAAGGTACTTCCAGGTGGGCACCAGCCAGAAACCCTCATCCCCTCCCCCAGCATAACTTTAAGGATGCATGAAGCTTACAGGCCTGGGATCTGCAGAACAGATTCTATAACTGGGATTGTTTTGTCCTAGTTTGTTTTGAGGGAGCGGGAGTGGCAAAGGGGAGCTTAAGGGTAGGTCACAAAACCAACATATTTGGAAGAAAGATTCTCTCAGAGCTTGCTGCCGATAATGGCTTTTATTTGCAGAGATTAGTAAAGTAATTCAGTTCTTGTCCTCAAATACATTCTGTGAACTTTACTCACTGACCTTCATTTGAACCCCCTTCCCCTTTCTGCAATCCTTCTGAAGTATCTAAGAATGTGTTGTATACATAGCACAGCTATGACAGAGATGCCTCTTGTTTACTGAGGCAGGCAATCATTTTCAATGGAGGGGTGGCTTGGTTCCTAACAGACCTCTTTCTTCCTCCTGATAACCACTCCCCCCTTCCACCACCCCCTCACCCCGTGATCCCAACAGATTTCAGACCATAGTGAGCTCACAGTTGGTGAGCAAAAGGAGACTTCTGACTACTGAGCAAGCCTAAATTCAATAGGTTACAGATTAAGGCTTTTTTCAGTACCAGTTTATTTAAAGAATCAGTTATTTATTTATTTGTCAGATTTATATAGCGCCTTTCCTCCCAAGAGCTCACCCACGCTACCAACATTTGGTTTACATTATGAAAACCGTTAGATGCTTTTTCTGCATTTCCTTTTCGGTTTCTGCTGCCAACACATAGAGTAAACACAATCCTTAGAGAAAAAAGGAGAAAAGTGTGGATTCAACGAAGGCTACACAGTGGCTGGCTATGGGTGCCAGGTGAAGTAGAGTGACAGTTCAGAGGCTAGCCGGGAGATGATACAGAAAATTGGCTAAGAAACCACCACCGCGTACTTAATATTTCCGTTAAAGCTAAGAGAAGATAGAAAATAGAGAAGCAGCATAGCTGGGTAAGAGGCTCTGGCTGCGAAGTCAGAACACATTGGGTTGAAATCCAATCTCTACCCCTTACTAGCTGTGTGACCTTGGGTTAGTTATGTAAATGCTCTAAGCCTCAGTTTGCTCATCAGGAAAATAAGGACAGTCGGGTTACTTGTCCCAAAGATCTGTCGTAAAGATTACATAAGATACTGTGTGAGACAGGGCCCAGCACGCTGCCGAGTTCTTGATTTTATGTTACCTTCGAATGTCCCCATCAACTCCCCATGCCACCCTGACCCCCACAGTAAGCTAAATTCAGAAAGTATGCAAATGTAAGGGAAGATCTTAAGGAACTGGGAGAAGACTTTCCTCCACACAAAGTAAGAGTCTCCTAGCTGCCTACTCACTCTCCTGTCTCAGAAAGAGAATGCTGACTTTTATTCCGGGTGGTAACGTACCACCTAACTTCACATAATATTGATTTTCCTGACATATACCAAGAGCCAGGTACTGCTGCAAAACAAAACCCACACATTGTCCCTAAAAAGCCCACCAAAGAACTCTGAAACAGCTCTCAGGACTCTGTGAGGCCTGTTGGCATTGCTTAAACTCAAATTGGCCTAAACTCAAATTGGCCTATCTAAACTACGGTAAAACATAAAGAGATGACGAACAAAATATGTCCTTTAAAGGCCTAGATATTTGTCTGATTTCTCAAGATCTAACATGGAAGAAAAAAGGTGATGTAAATACAAGATGTTACCAGGAGATTAGATGGTGAAAGTATTAGTTTTACGTGTACAACATTAGTAAGTCTAATGATGAAAAGATTTAGAGATACAGGGAGGTCTACATTTTTAAAACTTAATATGAAACAGTGAACCAACTAAAGTTTCTGTTGTAGTATCTACATCATTTAAGGAAGATTCCTTTAGGATAGTTTTCTTTATGGAACATAAAAGTGATTTTTTTTTTTTTTCTTTTGCGGTACGTGGGCCTCTCACTGTTGTGGCCTCTCCCGTTGCGGAGCACAGGCTCTGGACGCGCAGGCTCAGCGGCCATGGCTCACGGGCCCAGCCGCTGCGCGGCATGTGGGATCTTCCCGGACCGGGGCACGAACCCGTGTCCCCTGCATCGGCAGGCGGACTCTCAACCACTGTGCCACCAGGGAAGCCCCATAAAAGTGATTTTTGAAATAAAATTGTCATGGAAACATTTATTGAGTATTTTCCCTGTGCCAATGTGACTTCATCTAATTCACCCAATGATCTAGTATTTTCCCATTTTCAGATGAAGAAACCAAAGCTTAGAAAAGTTAAATGCCTGCCTGAGGTCACACAGATAGGAGAGACGTAAGTGAGAGAGCAGTGTATTCCAAAATTCTTAGATAGGAAGTAGCAGAGCTGGGATTCAATCTTAGGCTTTTAGTCTGTCCAACTCCAGAGCCATTGGCCTATACTATTTGTACAATTGTTTCTATAATTGTTTTTAAATACCCTCTTTCTGACATTTAAATAACAGTCATATAGTCCAGGCAGCTAGAAAACTCCCATATGTTTAGAAATCAAGAAATATCTATTTTAAGAACTCCAGGATTGAAGAAATAATAGAAAACACTTGGAACTGAATTTTTTAAATGCCACAAATCAGACCCTGTGGGATACAGCTAAAGCAGGACTTGGAAAGGGAGATCAAATAATTGATTGTCCCAACCATGATATTTTGAGGAGTGAAAAGGGAAGCTATTAGCAATTACTTTCATAAGCCATAAGTGACCCAGGAAAAACTGAATGTATGGTCACGCCAGCCTTAGGAGAACCTTTATTTGGTTATATGGTTATAGTATAAAGAAAGCTAAAAAAATTAATGAGCAAATCGTCCAACCAAAGAAGTTAGAAAAAACAGAATAAGCAAAGAAAATAGAGTAAAACATTTTAGTAGGAGCACAAATCAATGAAATAGAAAACATCCAACAGAAAGAATGAGCAAAGCCAGAGTTGATTTGTTGAAAAGATGAGTGATATAATCTGCTAAGATTAAGAAGGTCTAGAAAAATAGCATCAACAATGAAAAATGGATAAACAGATGCCATAGAGGTTGTTAAAAGAACATTACTAACAGCTTTATGCCAATTAATTTTAAAACTCGTAGAACAGAAAAATTCCTAGAAAAATTATTAAGTTCACTCAATTAAATAGGAATCCCCAGAGCAAGACCATAAAAGGTGAAGACACTGAAGCAACCAGTAATTTAAAAATCTTCCCACAAAGAAAACATCAGGCCCAAATGGTTTTACTGATAAATTCTTCCAAAAATTCAAGGAATGAAAACCCCCAAATTCACACGAGCTATTCTGGAATATGTAGAAAGGAGAATACCCTCTACTCATTTGGTGAGTATAACCTCAATGCTAAAACCCAACAAGGACAATATAAGAAAGAGAAAGTATACATTATTCTCAATCATAAATACAAATGCAGAAGTCCTAAATATATGCTGGAAAACCTAGCCCAGCAATGTATAAATGATAATATATAACAAATAATTTTGCCTTATCACAAGTATATGAGGTTGGCTTCATATAACTCAATGTAATTCATAACATTGAAAAATTAAAGGAGAAAATTTGTTTGATCCTCTCAATAGAGGCAGAAAAAGTGTTTGATAAGACTCAGTATGTAGTCATATTAAAAAATGTCAGTACAGGGGCTTCCCTGGTGGCACAGTGGTTGAGAGTCCGCCTGCCGATGCAGGGGACACGGGTTCGTGTCCCGGTCCGGGAAGGTCCCACATGCCACAGAGCGGCTGGGCCCGTGAGCCATGGCCGCTGAGCCCGCGCGTCCAGAGCCTGTGCTCCGCAACGGGAGAGGCCACAACGGTGAGAGGCCAAGTCAGTACACTAGGGAAAGAAGGAAATTTCCTTCAGCTTGATAAAAGGTAAAAAAGAAAAAACAAAACCAAAAGCAACCCCCACCCCCCCCAAAACCTATAGTAAACATGGGGAAATGCAGAAAACAAGCCTTTTTAAGATTCAGAACCAAAAAAAACACCCCATACTCGAACCATTAGAAGTACATTATTCAGTCCGTCAAAGAAGGTTCCATTAAGCACCTATGAAGCTCAGTTTTGGATCCTAAAGTGAATTTGTGCTGCCACACATAACACGCTGTTAACAGGAGTGCATGGAGAGGCATGCGTCAGCCAGGCTACAGGTGTGACTCACTGTCAAGTTCTTCCCTCTCTAAAAACTATGAAATATGAAGGACAAAAATGAATAGCAATTTATTAGGGATGGACTTTAAGAGAGGAAGTGGAAGCAAGAGAAAAACTTGCATATATTACATCTCTTAATCTAGCATCTTTAGGGAATAGTTTTCTATTAAATCACAATTCTAGAAAATGTAGGCTCATCCTTTAAGCTATGAAGTTTCGATCATAACCACTGAGGGAACCTTCTCAACCAGGCCATTCACTCCTTTAGATTGTGTGGCACACAACAGACCCTTTCTTGATGACTCTGGGGACTGGGTTCTGACTATCGATTTCAGTGTGATAGCCTATTGCGATACTGATGCCCTTAGGAAGCATCAAGAAGCAGAGGATTTTTCCACCATCAGGGGTATCTCCTTAAATTTTGTCTTTTCTTGAGTTTTTGCTTCTTGATGCCACGTTAAGTGCGACAGCAGTGTATTCCAAAATTCTTAGATGATGCTTTTCTTAGTGGAGCCTCTTCAGTTGAATTGTGGGGACTCAACTTGAGATGGAATGACAAATGGAATAGTAAAGATGAAAACGTATCTGGCCAGGACTATGGGCATAACATAGGAATATTTTCTAAGTTCCTCCACCCAGCACATGTAAACCTCGTAAACAGCACAGTGAAAACTCCTGTGAGAGTGGAAAAGCTGCATGAGAAGCACTTCTCCTCTTCAAGGAGCAGCTGCTCTTTAAGGATAAATGGAACATGTCTGAACATGCCAAATTACATGTTTTTTTTTCTCCTCCTTGAGGGGAGGAAATAACGAACATAAATCACGGCTTTCCAACACAGTATTTATCTTCTAAAAACGAATTTTGAGTTGTAAAGAATTATATACTAAGATTATACAAAACATTAAGAATGTACTCTTGATTGGATTATATTTTACTTGCTTAAAGTATAATCTTAGCAAACAATCGCTATCAATAAACATTGAAGACAAGATACTGAGCTAAATGTGGTCTAAAGAAAGGGGTCTAAGTCATGATTTTTTAAACCTGAAAGAGTTTGCTCTATTCAACTGAAGAAATAAGGCACTTTGGTGAGCAAAACAGAAAATATAGGTGTTACAATGTGGGCTTACCTAAGTGATGTGGGAATTAAGTAGGATTTTGTAGTTTAAGAGATGGATAAAGTTCTGGTAGTTTAGGAGATAAAGAGATGGATAAAATTCAAGGTCGAAATGGATTTCTCAAGGTCCCTTACTCAGCTTTCAGTAGATTGTTAGCAACCTCCCTCCCGCAAGCATAACCAAAATGGTGTACTTATATGTTAATGTTTTGGCTTCTAAATGTAGGACCCTGTATTTGGCTATGTGTCCTTTAGGAAGTCCTTTAGATGCTCTGAGGTCTGATTTTTTTTTCCTTATCTGTAAAATGGGTTTTTTTTTTTTTAACTCTGCCTTGGTTACAGAGCTGTTAAAAAAAAAAAAAAGCTCAAATAAGACTATATTTCCTTCTGTCCTGCAAAATATCACATTTCTGTTATGGGGTTAGTTTTGAAGCAATATTCCCTCTAATTTAAATTAAAAGTCAGCAAAGAACAAGCTACAGTTACAAACTAATCTGCCCCACTTTCAGGCAGGCATGAGTTATTGAATATGTAATTATTAAGCTTGTAATCATACATGACTACAACTCCTATTACTTTTACAAAATCAGACTAGGGATTTTAGTTTGTCTCATTTTCTGCACGCTATCCAGTATCTACAAGCAAAATCAATTGTCATGTTTTTGATGTATTCTGCATCACAGATATCAAATCTCATTAATAACAGACAAGGGCAATAAGAACAAAATTCAGAGTATTGGGTACTTGCTGCTTAAAAAGAAAAAAAAATGTGTTGGAGTAGGTGTGGGGGTAGAAGAGAGGGTGGCACCATGATGTCCCAAAGTGTGACAATAATATTTCCAGGTCCTGCCCCAGAACCACAACTCCATCTCTGGGGTAGAGCAAGAAATCTGCATTATTAATAGCCCCCCATGGGGACTCCTGCACCCTCAGCTTGGAGACTATAGTGGTCTGGGGTAGAAGCCTAAGCACCCAGTCTTGCTTGTATTTCACCTCTCCAGGCGCCTGCCCTTCACCCCAATTCTCTCAAGGATCTCTATCACTCCTGTGTGTGTGAGGTCTTTTTATTTCAGACCCACCATTCCTAAAGGCAGAGAGTAAGGTGAAGTGAGTGCAAGGTGGACAAGCAGATTTCAGGGAGGAATCACCCCTCAAAAGAAATACCTACTTTCTGGCTCCTGCCTTTGGACACCTGAGGACAGACACTCAAATCTCAGGGATCAAATGTCCTCCTTTTGGGAGGAGGCAAACCTACTTCATCACTGAGACTAAGGCTCCCTGCCTGCCAGGGCTGCAAGGGGATGAATAACCACAGCAGAACTAGGGGATTTCTCCCCCAGTTTAGTTAGCCATTGACACCATCTATTTACACAGGTCCCTGGATAAGAAACAGAGATTGGGAGGAAACAGGAATAAAACAGACTCAACACGAAGTAATTTTCCTTTCTATATGGTGTAATAAAGATAAAGTCTGCTAATTATTTCAAATACCAAACATATACCCCACCCCAACCCTCCTCTTCAATTAATAATCCCTGCAGAAAATCAGAAAGATACTGTTTAAAAACATAAAACCAGAAAAATTATTGAAATAAAAATGGCATCCAGGCTCGAGTTCACAAGCTTGCAGGCCTAAGGGTGATTCTGCCCACAGAGAGGTTTTGTTTAGTCTGCAGAGTGTTACCGCTGTTTTAAATGAGTTAGTTGCCAGCTTAAAACAAAACAAAAAAACCTCAAACAAACCTGGAATTTCTACATAAAAATCCAAATTTTGAAAAACTATAAGACTATTAATACAAGGCAAGAACTAGCAAAAGCTTCATGGTAGCTGCCTCCTTTAGATGAGCTCCCTGTGGAAACCAAGGCCCACCACCGAGCCAGCCCCCAGTCAACACTCTCCCCTCAGGCCTCGTATATTACTGGCGTTTGTGGCCCCCTGGCTTCAGCAGGTGAATAAACACTAACCAGACAAGTTATATAGTTCTTTATGGTGACTTTCACAGCAAAGGGGGAAGGGAGTTGGAACCAGACAAGAGCGCTTGCTTTTCTGCATTTCATCTAGAAATAAAGAAAGAGACCTCCAATTAAATACCGGCAGGCATCTGGGTTGGACCAGGCCGGGGGAAGAAACACTCATACATCCTTCCTCTCCTGTCCTCTCCCCTACACCCACCTATGCAGAGCAAGAAAGACAGAAAGGACAAACAATGGTCACCACCTGGCAGCCCTTGGTAACCACAGACAACTACCCCCTATGTTATCTCCTCATCCCAGGGGGACTTGAAATAAAAAAAAGACAGGTCCGCAGAATATCCTGTATAAAGGAAGGTGACAAGCATTCAAAGTTCTAGAATACTGCAGATAATGGACTTTGAAGGCTGGGACCTAAGAGGTTAAGTTTGGTGTTTGCAGAGTAGATTCCTTTTACATCTTAGTTTTTCTGAGAATGAATGACTTCAGACAAGTTATTCCTGATGCCTCAATTTCCTTATTAAGAATGTAGAACTACCTGGAGTGAAGTCGAGATCTCTATCTCAAAAGTGAAAAATTATAAATAAGGTCCTTGGGTAATCCCCTACTGTAAAAATGTGTTAAAAATCAAATGAGTAATAATACCTCCTATAACTCAGCAATCTTCCCTAATATGTAAGTAAAATGGTAATAAAATATTTATGGGTAGGATAAACCAAAGTGCCATTCTAGCAGGCAGCATCCAATGAGGAGCCATGGTCAACGGACTGTGCATCCTGAGCAGGCCCCTCTTCCTCTGCCTCTGCCATGGGGAAAGTACCAGCTACCTCTCCCCTACCTACCTCACAAGGACGCTGTAATGTCTATAACCCATGTGCAGTACCTCAGGTACAGGGTGATATATAAACAGGTCCTATTCATATTATTAGTAGTAACATCACAAGATGCCTCAATGGAATGAGATCTTTATAGGTACCTGGTAAATATGACGAACTGCTTCCCCGCTTCCTGGGAGGTAAAGGGGAGGGGGAAGGAGGCAGTAAAGGAAGCCCAGATAGGCACCCACCTCTGTTCTGATGGATACTGGTTTTCAGGCATCATCTTTGGCATCTGCAGGGGCTGATGTGGCGGCCGGGGGACCGCAAAGGTTTGCTGCTGCGGTCCAGGTTCTGGAAGTGAATGAGGGCTGGGGGTGGGGCCCACACCTGGTACTGGGCCAGCTGCAGGGGCATGTGCCGAGGTGGGCAGAGTTGCCTGAGGTGGGGGAAATAGGGAATTCTGATGGGTAGGCGACAGGGGGGTGGTAGGAGGGGTTAATGGCTTGAACCCAGAGGGAGGCTTCCTATCATAGGCACTGTAAACAGAAAAAGAGAAGGAACCATTTAGCTGCAATGAAGCCATTAGCATGGTCACCAGGTCCAGCTTGCAGCCCACGGTTGCCAGGAAATGACAGCATTAACATAGTTAAATTGCTGGCAGCCCGAGGGAATATTTGTACCCCTGCAAAGTGACAAACACACTGCGTCACAGGGACTTGTTTAACACTTCTAGTGATTCTTCTCAAAGATAATTTTAGCCTCTGCTTCCGGTTTCCTTTTTCCCCTTTTCTAAAAGAATTCTCCATGTATGCGTGGGCAGGGGTGGACAGATGAGGGGAGAAAGTATGCCTTGGGAGGAGTTTTCTGGCCCCCCTCTCCAAGAATTCCAGGGTTCCCAGGAATTAGATTCTTTATTGAAGATGAATTTCTGCTGTAACATCACTTAACAACTCTTCTCCTCCCCCTTTCAGGCAGGCCTGTGTTTATCTTCCAGAGCAAAGAATGATTTAAAATTAAAGCTTCATTCCTGGGGCCTGGATATTCTTAAGTAAAGGGCACAAGCATGGGGACTTTTTCATATATTCTGATTTGAAGATTACTTCTTTGGTGCTTAAAGTTCACATTAACATATGATAGACATGGAGAAGCATATATTCCCTCCCTCGAAGCCACAGATCAAATATCCCAGCATTCAAGGTTCTTTCCCTTAGGAGGGCTCAGTACCCCATGAACTCAGTCCCCCCCGAGAGCCGATTTAACAGTTCTGCATTTTACGTGCAGACAAAGCCACATTTGGACTGGCTACACCTAGAGGATCATTACACTGCCATGAAAGATGGGGTGCGCTACACTGAGCATCTGCTGAGTAATACTGTAAGCAATCAGCGTGCTGGCCACTTCCTGGCCAGCCTTCCTCTGGCTCCACTTACCAATAGTTGTAGAGGCACTTTTCTCCATAATTAGCACCGAGAGCCTGTTCATGGCTACAGGACGACAGCTCAGAGGAGGGGCTGTGCAGCTCCCGTTTGATCTTGGTTGGAGGTGGGGCATGAAGCACCACTAAAATCAGAAGAGGGATGAGGGAGGAACAGAGGACAGCTGATTAACAGGGAGCACAATGCTTCCTTCTGCAAACCCTATACTAGCTGATTGTTCTTGAAACTCGTGTCAAATCACATGCCAGAGAAAGCCCAACCCTTAACACAGAGCCTACCATCTAAAACCAATGAAACGTTCTTTAAAGTCAGAAATCATCATCTGACACTTTACATTAGCCAAGTCTGTTTTCACCAAACTTCTTTGGCGTTGGGTCTGCTTCCTAGCAGCTCTGAGGCCCTTAAAGAACCTGTAGGTGATGTTTCTTCAAGAAAAATGCAGGTGTGATAGAACAACAAGGATTGCAGATAAGAACAATTTTGTTTCTGAAAAGGACAAAACAACACCCAAAAGATACTGGTAGACATTACACGTTAGCTTATCAAAGGCTCAAAATTCCTGTGGCAAAATACAGAGGCATATATACAAATTAAATATACGACTTTCAAAAAAACACATGATTTTTCAAAGTCCTTCCTCAAGCAACTAAATATTAGCTCTGAGTAAGAAATATGCAACTTTAGGGGTATTTCAAAATTTTTAAAAGCAAAGGAATACAACGATGGACCAAACCACAACCGAGGAGAGGTTAACTGCATACTTCTCCAGGAGGAGGCCTGGAAACCTCTGTGCTCGTGTCAGCTCCATGCGTCTCCTAGTACCCGGCCACGAAGGGCAGGCTCTCATAACCAATCCTTTCACAGATGGTGCCAATTACTTTTCCTAAATTGATAGCATACAGAGCTGTTGCTTTATGTTTAGAAGTCGACTGCACATTCCATACGTGATTCTGAGAGGGCAGAGGAGTAAGAGTTTTTCAAACCAAGGTGACCTACATGCAGTGGCAAAACCCAACCAGTTTTGTCTTTTCTGCCGTATCTAGGAGCTAACTCATTTTAGACAGGGCGTTTTACCCAAAGTAGAAGGGCAAACTCTAAAGATGCTGCATCGTAAGAGTTGTCTTCTAGCTACGGGCTAGCATTGCTACTCTCTGTCCAGCATCTGGGAAGGAGAGGGAGGGGAACGAGTTAAGCTTTCCTGCCAGCTGTTCTCCACTGGATCCAAATTCTCATTAAATAGCTAACAGAGCTTAGTGCTCTGGTGACCCACTGAAGTTTTCCGTTCCATTCAATCTTTACTTCTAAGCCATCTTCCAGGAGATTGGTTTTCTTAGTGATTCTATTAGGGAGAATTAGCTAAAGGATCATCCCTTTCCTGTCTGGTAAGACTGAACAATCTTCCCACCAACTGGTTTCTCAGGTGCCTCCTCCAACCCCTGAATTCTGGACTCAGAAGTGAACAAATGAGACTGAGGACTAGATCACAGATGACAAGTTTATAAAGCAAAGTCCTGCCAGGGACTGACTGGCAAGGGCAGGTTTTCATTATTCCTTTTCTACATAATGCCAACTGCTTTTCCCGAACATGCAAAGTAAGTTCAGAACTGGCAGATTATATTTAGAAGTCATTAGAGTCTCTCTTGTGATTTTTTGATGGTGACATCATGGCAGCCAACCCTCAATTGCTATCAAATGTTTTCAGACATTCAGACACAGAAAATGGCTAAGCTTGTTGTTGTTAGAATGTTGTTAGTAAACGAGAAGGGAGAATCGACGACTTGACACAGAAAACCATTTCTCCAAAGCAGTGGATGCTCTGGTGGTTCACGGCACTGCCCCTGTGTCATTGCTTCTCCTCTTACCAGTCTTCTGCCATAAAAGTTTTGGCAAGGTAATGAGGGAAAGTGATGATGCCCCAGCGTAAACAGAAGTTACATGTCCTGGAAAGTACTTTTCTGACTTTATCTAAAGAAAATCATTTATAATCACTGTTTTACCGAAGTTTGGAGAGTAAACAAGTTATGGCATGATTCGATTTTCTCACTTCAGGTTTTAGAAATGTTTTGACATTTTCACAATATTGTTATAAAAGTTACCAGCTCTGCTGACAGGACTAACACCAGAGGGTAAACCAAAGCTTCCCAGAAAGCAAACTTTCATAATGTCTTCAGGAATAGTATTTACCCATTTGGAAAGAGAATCTAAGCTTTTGGCTAACTGGATGTCCTGATTCCCTCAAATCTACACAGTATCTTAGTGTGTACTACACCGTTTTGGCTTTTGATTGTATGGTATCTTCCACCACACCAAACTGTCCTATACCTGGAATCTTATGTTCTCTAACCAAAGGAGGAGCTCAAGAAATAGCTGATGAGTGCTACGGTCCGAATGTTTGTGACCCCCAAGATTCATATGTTGAAATCCTAATGCCCTATGTGATATTAGGGGGAGGGGCTTTGGGGAGGTGATTAGGTCACAAGGGCACAGCTATCTGAGGACACAAGTCTGTGACCTGGAGGCGAGCCCTCACCCAACCATGCTGGCACCATGATCTCAAACTTCCAGCCTCCAGAACAGTGAGAAATAAATTTCTTTTGTTTTGTTAGCTCCCCAGTCTGTGGTACTATAGCAGCCTGAATCAACTACGATAATAAGTGATTGAATGGGTTATATTTCCAATTAGTTCTTAACCCTGAAGGCAGGGACCACATTTACCCTTCAAGGCTAGACACGATGTTAGTCATAAATATTCTTTCCCTCAGGAATCAACCATTCGAAGGAGGGAGAGGAGAGTGGTACAGAGCAGGAGCGAGAATTAGAAGTTTCACAGATCACTGACAGGAAAGCCAGTAGGGCCCCTGTGAGGGGTTACGACGAAGGCTTGGTCTCCAAAGGGACTGCTGGGCCAGAGGATGTATGAAGGTGCCTGACGGTGGTATGCACTAGTCAGAGCTAGTCGTGTATTTTAAGCAGGAACTTAGAAGTCCAAGGAATGCTCCTTGCTTTCAGCCTGTTCCCTCTTTGTAAAATGAGATATATGATGCTGCCTTCAGAAATAAAGAAAATGGCACAGCACCTTGCAGATGGTGCTATGATGTTGTATAATTATACACTGTGCTTTCAAAAACAGAGTATTTACCTTCGCGTGGGCAACTTACTAAACGATGACAGAGACTGAGGACTATAAATCACGGCAATGAATTGCAATTAAAAGAGGAGCATAGAGCTTCCCTGGTGGCGCAGTGGTTCAGAGTCCGCCTGCCGATGCAGGGGACACGGGTTCGTGCCCCGGTCCGGGAAGATCCCACATGCTGCGGAGCGGCTGGGCCCGTGAGCCATGGCCGCTGAGCCTGCGCGTCCAGAGCCTGTGCTCCGCAACGGGAGAGGCCACAACAGTGAGAGGCCCGCATACCGTAAAAAACGACACACAAAAACAAAGAGGAGCATGAACTCCTTAGGAAGTTTGAAAAGAGATGCTACTTGACTATTTGAGTTGATAAACATTTTCTACAGTTAGAAAATTTGAGCTTAAGCTCAGTTATAGAAGATGGGCCCATAAAGCCAACAGTGCCCTGAGAACAATTCCTGACAAACGTGGGCCGCCTTCCTTGTAAAAATTTCTTTCATTCATTCATCCAATCATTCATTTATTGAACATCTTCCATGGGTCAGGCATCCTGAAGGTGTTGGGGATACGACAGTAAACAAAACAGACATGGCAGTCCTTTCTTCAGGGCATGCATAATTTAGTGAGAGGTCTGACTTTTAGCATCTTCCCACAGGTGTAATTAGAGTTGGACTGGGGCCTCACGATCCACTTAATTCAGGCCCTTACATTTAGCGATAAGGACCCTGAGGCCCAGAGGAGTTAAAGGAATTGCTCAAGGTCTTGGAGCTTCTGATATTGGAGGGGAAAGGAGGCAAGAGCCCCCCACTGTCATTTCAGTGATCTACCACTTTGACAGCAATGGGAGATACTGCACTCACCCACTTTGTACATCAAAAATAGAGGACATAGACTTTGTTTTCAATGAAAACAACAAAAATACCACATTACATCTGGTTGAGAGAAAGTGCTCTAGAACAAAGGAACAATGGATAAGAACTAACACCTCTGGAAAAGAACCAGGTAGACCAAGAGAGAGGGAGCCAGACAGATCCCTTATCATTGGCTTTGGCCAGTTTGTTTATATACATTATTTTATTCAATCTTCCCAGCCCAGTGAGAAAGCTACTTTCACTGTCTCCATTTTAGAGATGAGAAGATCAAGAATCAAAAGGTAAGTAATCCGCCACAGTCTCACAGCTATAAGTGATCAGGATACTGTCCCAAACAGTTGCTAGTCATTCCATCACATTGCTTCCCAGAGGGAATCTGAGAGAAAAAGATTACATCAAAAAGGGATTAAAAAAAAAAAAAAAAAGGGATTAAAAGAAATACAGAAAGAGGTCGAGAAAGAAGACAACACCAGAGAAGAAGATGAAGGAATACTATTTGCCAATTATCAGGGTCTGTGTCCTCATGTTTACTCTGCACTCGCCAGCTGGAGGCACACCTGATACACCTGAATCCACTCAAGGGCTTACACCTTCCCCATCTCTAGGCCACCAAAATACCCAGGATCCCTGCCTCACTCCTACTGGCAACTAACATCTCTTGACTCCAGTGGCCTCTACTTCTTACAGTCCTTGCCTCCCAACCTAGTATTTCATCTAGAAGATCTCATTCTCCCTTCTATATCCTGCTGATCAAAATCTTCTCATTCAGATAGCTGCAGGCACTTTGGAAGGCCTGGCATCTTCTACAGTCAGTCACTGATCAGCCAGATGCCACACTGTTGCCATGGATACCATCTCACACCCCAAATGCCCCACCCCTCCTGAAACTGCTTCTTGACATTCCCTCTTAATGCCACCTCTGAGGCAAGAACACTTTGAGTGAGCTGTCTGGACCCCTATTTGACTATAAGAACTTTGTTAAGGATCCATGCACAAATATATGAGAGTCTCTGCTTGTCAAGGGTAGGAAAGACAAGGTGGCTGGCTGACAAGATCTAAGTCCGTATCTGTGGGCATGCATTACAAAGTACAATGTGCTGCTTTGTAGACCATCATAATACCATCTAAAATTTAGATACGATGTTCACAGATCAACCAACTTAACTTCACAGTTGCTTTTCTTACTAGGGAACTCCTTGGAATATTTTTCTATCTGACACAGTGATCAAAAATCAAGCCTGATCCTAGCCAGTGCAGTAAGTTAAGAAAAATGAATAAAAGGCAAAAAGAGTAGAAAGAAAAATATAACTCTCATTATTCACAGATGGCCTGGTTGGGTACACAGAAAATGTTAAAGAATCCACAAAGTATAATAATCAATAAGCTAATTTACCAAGATCATTGGCTATAAGACCAATACATAAAAAGAACGATTTATATACACAGTAACTAAAACAATGTGACATTCAAAAAATACATTTACAATAGCAACAGATAACATCAAATACCTAGGAACACACCTAATAAAAGACATGCAAGATATCTAAACTGAAAACTATAAAACCCTGAGGAAAATCAAAGAACTCTCAATAAATGAAGAATATATTATGTTCATAGGTTGGAAGGTTGATACTGTAAAGATATCAGTTCTTCCCAAATTTATGTATAGGCTCAATGTAATCTCAAACAAAATTTCAATACTACACAGAAATAAGAATGAAGAAATTACAATCACACTTAACAACACAGGCTCATAAATAAAAGCCAGACACAACAAAAAAAGCCAGACACTACATAAGCCCATTTACAATAACATTCAGAAGGAAACAAAATTACTCTACAGTGTTTAAAGTCAGGATGGAGGTTACTCCTGAGTCTGGGGGTGGTGCCTGTTCAGGGAGCACATGGAGTCTCCTTGTATTTTGATAAGTTCTAGGTCTTGATCTAAAGGCTTATACAGTATAAAAATGTATCAAGCTGTACTCTTATGATTGCTATGTGTTATTTCAATTGTTCCTATTTAAAAAAAAAAAACAGAGCCCTGTCCTGGTCAAATAGCATCACTGAGTTAATACTAAGATTTCTCAAACTTTAGAAAATCTTCCTTCTGTGATGGTGTAGAAGCAGTCTTTCAAAAAGATATAACCCAACTGTTTCAAAATAGAAAAAAAAAATAGACAAATTAGTCTATTCAAGAGAAATAATAATTCCCTCTGCTGACAAAATCTGTTTCCTGCCCACAAGTACAGGCCTGTGGATTCTGTCCAAGGCAGCTACCCCATGCCAGTGCTGGCAGTGAACTTCACTATTACAGCACAGAGGATCAAAACAAAGGAAAACACTTTTGTTGAATGTTATGATGCACGACAGTTTGAGTCAAAAGGAATTTTTTTCAGAAAGACAAAAACCACCTTGTCTAATAATAAGCCTTTCCTTTGGTGTTTCGTGATCATCAAAATTTCAATTTGCCACAGCCTTTGTTGTGAATACATACAGCGTTTATGTAGTCACTGAGTGTTAAAGAAATTGCCAGTCAGTTATACTGCGGTCTGCGCGGGAGAGAGACTAAGACCATCCTACTTCTCCTCCATCACACACAGGCTCTGCCTGCTTTCTGTTGGGTGCCGCCGTTCTGATTTTGTTTTGGGGTTTTCCTCTCCACCTTCTTCAGTTTCATTACTTGCATCTGGAACAGACTCATCTTTCCCAAATCAGCTGTGCAGGCATGACCTCAGGATAGGACCTTATTTGGTCACGACTGACAGGGACTATCTTCTTACCATACATGGAAGGTTGACCAGAACACCAACACCTGCCTCCAAATGGCATGTCCATGAGGCTATGTTCCAGGTGGCCAGCCCATGTATCCAGAGCCGCTCACAGCACTCGTGAACAAATGTGGTGTGGATGTACACAGTCATGGCTGAGAGACTTCTCAGGATTCCAGAGCCAAAATCCTAAAGGGAAGGTCCATTCCTAAGCTTACTACTCCCTGTGCCACCAGCTTTGGGTCACTGTTCCTGTCTTAGGCCACTACCATCCTGCTTCATTTCCCTCCATAGTATGGAATACATACTGTTTAGTTCAAGAATGATGGTGGTGGGGTTTCCCTGGTGGTGCAGTGGTTGAGAGTCTGCCTGCCGATGCAGGGGACGCGGATTCGTGCCCCGGTCCGGGAAGATCCCATATGCCGCGGAGTGGCTGGGCCCGTGAGCCATGGCCACTGAGCCTGCGCGTCTGGAGCCTGTGCTCCGCAACGGGAGAGGCCATGGCAGTGAGAGGCCCGCGTACCGCAAAAAAAAAAAAAAAGAATGATGGTGGGGGGAAGCCCGAGACACCTGCCTGTACTGCTCTTTGACTGTGGCTGTCAGTAGAACTCAAGGAAAGAGGGCAGAGGGACATATGAACTTAAAAATGACACTGGCAAAACAGAAATGCAAAAGCCGTCTGGAAGGAGCAGGTGTGGCCTCTTCTCCCCTGATGACTCTTAACTTGTCAGGGTACCCAGTTGGCAAAGACCAGAGGGCTTTAAGTCACCAGGTGCAGTGTCCCTTGAGTTCTGTGCACAACAAAACCAAAAGGCTTACTTTCCAACATACTTCTACCTTTCCTTAGTGCAGGCCTGTTTTGGACAAATTCTGAGACAAAACATAGATAGCTAGTGAGTAAGAAAAAAGGGGTAGGCAGGCTGAGGCTTACTTTAAGTTCTACCATACTACTAGAAGGGGTCAGAAATATGTCTTTATTTTAGGCCTGAGTAGATTAGAAATTCATTTCAAGCATAAAATATATTCCTAATCTCAATATTCTTTGCAATTGCTATAGCAAATGACAAGGACAGGAGATAATACCCTGTTCTGGGAACCAAAGAGGTTTAAGGGAGATGAGATAAGTGGACATGTTCTGGCACATAAAAAAAGTATCTGGAAAAGGAGATGCCTTTTAGATTTCTAAACCAAATAAGAGACATGCTCAAACCCATTTGAATGGATGGTTAACATTGATTTTGCCTGGAGACAGTTTCCAAAAATAAAAATTTGAAATGTTATCAAATTTAGTTAAGGGGCACAAGTACTCAAAGCAGAATTGGTGGAGATCTGGGGGACGGTGCCATCTTCTTTAATATCTGATACAGCTAACCTTTGTAAACATAAATTCAAAAATTGAATACAGCAAAAAATCATCCATAAATAGTAAAATCAACTATTTAGTAAGCTTTGCTAAAAAATTGTAATGAATCCCTCAAAAGCCCTCTCCTTTTGAGGGATTCATTTACTTAGTTACATGCATGTTTAGTTCTCTCCAGGAACTAAACATGCATGTAACTAAGTAAACATGCACAGTCTCTCTCCATCTGACTCACTCTGTTCTTCTACCAGTGTTTAGAGGTCAACATTATAACATGGATATGAGAGGTGAGAAAACACAGGGAATTTCCAGGCCTAAGGTCAGCATTTCTGTATGTTGTTTGCATTTCTACATATCCTTTAAAAATGTACCCTAAAAAAGTCAACAACTACGAAACAACTGGCCAGGACCCTTCAAAAAAAGTCCGTTTTTATTTTTTAATCTGTATTGGAGTATAATTGCTTCACAGTACTGTGTTAGTTTCTGTTGCACAACAAAGCGAATCAGGCATAGGCATACACGTCCCCATATCCCCTTCCTCTTGAGCCTCCCCTCCCATCCTCCCTATCCTACCCGCCTCTAGGTCATCGCAAAGCACGGAGCAGATCTCCCCGTGCTATGCTGCTGCTTCCCACCAGCCAACTATTTTACATTCAGTAGTGTATATATGTCGATGCTACTCTCACTTCGCCCCAGCTTTGCCCTCCCACCCCATGTCAAGTCCATTTTCTATGTCTACCTCTTTATTCCTGCCCTGCAACTAGGTTCATCAGTACCGTTTTTTTTTTTTTTTGGTACGCAGGCCTCTCAGTGTTGTGGCCTCTCCCATTGCGGAGCACAGGCTTCGGACACGCAGGCTCAGTGGCCATGGCTCACGGGCCTAGCCGCTCCGTGGCATGTGGGATCTTCCCGGACCGGGGCATGAACCCGTGTCCCCTGCATCGGCAGGCGGACTCTCAACCACTGCGCCACCAGGGAAGCCCAGTACCGTTTTGTTTTTTTCTTTTTTTAGATTCCATATATATGCGTTAGCATACGGTATTTGTTTTTCTCTTTCTGACTTACTTCACTCTGTATAACAGACTCTAGGTCCATCCACCTCATTACAAATAACTCAATTTCATTTCTTAAAAAAGGTCAGTGTTATTGGGGGGAGGCGGCAAGGTAGGCAGATTGTTATAGATTGAAGATAAAAGAGGCATAACAATAAACATAATGTATGATTCTTAATCAAATCCTATATCAATAACAATGTCAATATCAGTTATAAAAGACAGCTGGGGAATATTACTGAATAAAAGTTAATTTTCTTGACTATGTAGAAGAATGTCCTTCGGAGATGCACGCTAAAGTATCTGGGGGTGAAATGTCATAATGCCTGCAACTTACTTTCCAATAACTTGGAAAAAAATATATCTATACACAGAGAAATGAAGTAAATGTAGCAATATGTTTTAAAAATAAATCGATAAAACGGCTATTATATCTCATCTCCTCCAAGATACTTGGAGAAAAAAATTATCTTATGGTTGACTAACAGGTCAGTAGACGTGCTAAGAACTTCAAAACCATGCATTTACACACGACGGAAGTCACCCCTAGCCTATTACCAAACTGGAAGGAGACTGCCCTGTTTATACCGTACCTTTACCATGTTTGGATAATATAGCCCTGGGAATCTAAAATTACACAAGGACAAATGTTGTCATACTCTTAACATCTAAGCCAGTGATTCTCAAATATGTTTTTGGCCCTGGCCCACTTAGAAAGGAGAAGGGAACACCCAAGAGAGGGCAAAATTAAAACTGCCACTGCTATCACCATGACTACTGCCCAGTGCCACCTCTACTATGGCCTGGGTAAAAAGACAGCAATTACACAAGTACAAAATATTAACAAAAGTAGAATTGATCAGTAGTTCCATATACATATTAATACACATATAACAGGAACTAAAACATAAGCTCAACTCAAGATCACAAAGCATTTTTGGAAGAAAAAAAATGGAGAATGTCCACTCCTTGTGAATGTATATGCACAACAGATTTAGAACACTACCGGAACAGATGAACAACTCATTAGATTTCATCCCGAGTCCTCAGAAGGGCACAATGCAGCCATCATCAAGCTGTGAAGGCTGGCAGAATTAAAAGGAATTAAAGTTCTCTTCCTCGAGGTTCTCCTTCATTCTTCCCTCCAAGTAGCTGGTTTGGCTCCTTCTGCCCATAAAGCCTGAGCAGGGCCAGGGCCAGGAGAGGAAGCTTGAAATGGGTTGCCTGGACTTTTGGTGCCCTGAGCCTTGAGGAAAAAGGCACAAGAGTTTCTGGGAGCTACAACTGGTCCAACCTAGCTTATTAGGCTAAGAGATCAGAAAGGAGTGTGGAGCTGGAGACCTAAATTGTGTTCAAGTTTGTTGGTTTGGAGAATCCCCTGTGCATTTACATTTTGGGAATCAAGAATGGCAGCAGGACTCTGGTACGGAAACAGGCTTTCCACATAACTCATGGGAAATATGATAAACATCTGGTACAGCCAACATCTGGGTGAGCATACCACATACAGGGGCTGAGATTTCAGGGCAGGTTCATTCTGAATCTCAAATGGCAAGAATAGCTGCATTTGTCCTGGGCAAAGTCCTACGTGGAGAAAGCAAGGCTTCTGTTCTGGGATAGATCTGGTATCAGTAGGTATAGGGAAAGATCTCTTCACAATTGTCACAGTGGCAGTATTCAAGATTTTATTTATTTAAAGTAACTTCTGTTTTCATCACACTAATAAATTCACATAGTTTAAGAAATCAAATAGAACTACAAGTTTTATGATGATGAGTAACAGGGATAGTATTCAGGGTTTTAGATTGGAGACTAATCTTGGTGGTGGGGGGATATGTTGATTTTTCCAGCTTATTCTTTCCTTACTTGTCCTGTTTCTCAGTAAGGACCAAAGGACTGACTATCACCCTGGTGATATATTTCAGGGCCCCAGGACGTAAGATCAACCAGGAAGTAGCAGAATTCATCAATTAACAATTAAAGAAGTCTTCTCTATATGGATGGCCAATATCATCTTCCGTACAATAAATAACGTAGGAGCCAAATTAGGAACTGATAAAACTAGTTCCTGGAACATCTGGCTCCAGGAATCAGATTTCTCCCAAGCAGCGGGAAAAACCTACAGTCAGCAGAAGAGAGGCTTCAGGAATTGGTGTGTGGACAAAAAAACCCACTCTGTTTTTCATGATTTAGAGCTAGAAACTTGGGGTAACATAATCAGCTCAAGAAAAAAGCCTTTGAACTTATCATGACATGGACTATGGGAAAAGGCCGTCAGATCCAACAAATAGGGTTATAATTACATTGGTATTGGAACAGGACCAGCCCAAGAGCGAGATTCAAATCTTGATGACCCTGCATGAAGATGGCTGGGTAATACCAGAGTGAAATAATAACCTACAAAACTAGAGCCAAACTAGAGTCTTGCTACAGTGGGAAAAGAGGCGAGGGAAGAAAACACCTTTCTTACTCATAAGAGTAAATGAGGTTATATCAAGTATTTGGAATTCTACAGCTGGAAACTTTGGGGGATGCAAGCCCAGGAATATTTTTTGGTGAGTTCCTATAAAAAATGATAGGCACTTACTTGAAAGATGATGTGGATTGGGAGATTGGGATTGACATGTACACGCTGCTATATTTAAAATGGATAACCAATAAGGACCTACTATATAGCACAGGGAACTCTGCTCAATACTCTGTAACAGCCTAAATGGGAAAAGAATTTGAAAAAGAATAGATGCATGTATATGTACAACTGAATCACTCTGCTGTATACCTGAAACTAATACAACACTGTTAATCAACTATGCTCCAATATAAAATAAAAAAATTTTTAAAAAGGTGGTATGGAGACTGTTTCCAGAGAGACCCCTCTCAATGCACAAATGGAGTGGCAGACAAACTGTTAGCAGGGACATGAGAAGATCACTTCAGAATTCTGAAAATGGAAACCAAGAGGTCTTGAATACAAGAGTTTAGAAATTAAAGGGAGGAAAGGAGCTTAAAAAAAAACTGGCCCAACTTTGAAAAGGTATAAATAGCATTAGTAGAGAGTGGTATCTGAAACTTCTGAGAGGTCACCTGCAAAGGCAGTGGAATTTCTCCCAGGAGACAGGAATTAGAGTTATTGATAGAATGTCTCCCACCTGGGTTGTAAATTAGACAACAGAATTGATACCACGAAGAAGTTAAAACCATGAGGCCATGCTCTGTAGGCCTCTCTTCCATTTTGTTTACCTAGGATGACCCTAAATCTCTGTTATGGACTCGAGCTGACAAGAGCAACATGGGTCTAGGTTGTGCCCCAGATCAAGTATTGGGCTTGTAGAATGCTGCTTTCTCAGGGGGGAAAGGCTGGCTGTATGTGAGATTGGTGCTTCGATGACAAGAAGCTGCAGTGTTCACACTGGCTCTGGAAAGTGAAATGTTGCTAAATTTTGTTTGGATGGGCCTGGTGTTATGGTATTTTATGCTCTTACTGCTCCCTGGAATGTGGAATATATGACACAAGATAGATTCAACAATGGAGAAATCCAGCTCCGAAGAAGCCAAAGCTCCAGCTTAAGGGGCCCCGAGGTTGTAGCTTTCTTTAGACCCCCAAACAAAGCCCTTCTGGCTAGGGTAAAAGCAGGAAGAGATGAAAATGGTGGTTTTACACTTAAAAAGGGATTTAAATTTCTCTGTGGAAAAGAGGGACTGACTGGACAAGGGGGTTATACTTTATAGGAAAGGGCTTTATTGGGGGCATTCTTACACTGCTGGGGCCTTATATGAACTAGAATGTTTATATTACCTAGTAACTTCATAGAATGGGGAGGGGAGGTGGGTGATTTGGAGGTTTGCTTCTGCTAGGCCCAGCTCCATGGTATCATCCCACAAAAAGTTTCCTCCCTCCCCTGCCCCCTCTTCCATTGCCTCTTCCAGCAATGGCAGCCACTGGTGGCACAACCAGGACACGGTATCTCAAAATCAAATCACCAGCTGAAATATTATTGGGCAGAAGATGAAAAACTAAATTTTGCCCATGGAAATCAGTTTGGCAGGTCAGTGTATAATGTACACTTGCAACCCAAAAGGTAGAACAGTACCACCCAGGCTGACCACTCAAAATGTGGGCGGCACTCTAGCCTCCAGGGGGTGCTCCAGGCTTCCCCTACCTCTTTACTCTGCCTCCGGAGAGGAGAAAACGTGACCCGAGACAAGGGTGATGCCCAGGTCCTAAAGCGCAGACAGAGTGAGGATAGCTTTGGCTAGGAAGAGAAGTGGTCCTCAAGGCCATCTATTTGCCTCTTCTGCAACAAGGGGCTGGAAAGGCTGGGCAGGTGCTGGGAAGAGGTAAGGGTGATGGGCCTATACACAGGGAGGGCTTAGGGGCCAAAGAGTCCTCAAGGGGGACCTATGGCCCAGTGGCAAGTTTGCCAGGGTAAAGAGGTTGGCTGGTCATGTCCTTGGTCATCAACTAGGAAGAGCAGTTGCTAAATGGAATTTATAGGACATTGGCCTTATCCTTTCTTCACCTCTACCAGTACTAACAATAATGACAGGCGATTTTTTTAAGGGCCTCTATTCTGAGTCTGGCTAAATTAGAAGGAAAAAGATTCTTTGTATTAATGCTTTCTTTCTCCTCCCAAAAGAAGTGGTCATGTTAGTAAGAGGAACCCACCTTGGCTGAATGTACTAAATCAGGAATGTCCTGACTCAGAGGGGAACTGCAGGTCAGAAAGAGGGCCTATCACGGAACAGCTGCCTCTTATTGAAACTGCATCTTTCAAATAGTCATTTCTAAATAGAAAACTGGTTTCTCAAATAAGGAAGATAATTTAATGCCAATGGTAGTAGAGAGGTTTTGGGTTTGTTTTTTTTTTTTTTTTTTTTTTTTTTTTTTTGTGGTACGCAGGCCTCTCACTGCTGTGGCCTCTCCCGTTGCGGAGCACAGGCTCCGGACGCGCAGGCTCAGCGGCCGTGGCTCACGGGCCCAGCCGCTCCGCGGCATGTGGGATCTTCCCGGACCGGGGCACGAACCCGTGTCCCCTGCATCGGCAGGCAGACTCTCAACCACTGCGCCACCAGGGAAGCCCCGGTTTGTTTTTTTTTTGACCCAGATGAACTAGTTTCAGATTTACTTCAAGTTCACACTCTCACACTTTAGTATTATTCTTGAAACAGCTTGGACTTGTGCAGTTCATTTTCTTTCAGGGACTCATTCATCCTAACAATTTAGGATTGTTATTTTAGAATTCCAAAAATGGAAACCCGGAGGCCTTGAATATAAGAGTTAGAAATGAAAGGGAGAAAAAGGAGCTTAGAAAAGATCTGGCCCAACTCTGAGGTAGGGCTTGTGTATTATAATACGGGGCTCTGCCGTGAAAATATTTTATACAGAATGAATATTTCTAATTGCATCAGTGTCACATCCCAAAACTCTAGGCCACAGAGAAACTAATATGATAGACAACTTATTTGCTTAACTTTTACCATTGAGAGAGAGGCCTAAATAGGGCCCTGTTCTCCCAACTCGGGTTCGGTTAGAGGTGAAAGGCTGGCTCCCCCCACTGTGGGCTTTCCGTCAGCCACAGCAAATTCTACCACGAAGGGCTGCTCACAGCGGAACACACCATCAGGAAAGGGGGAAACAGCACATTCCTCCTGAATGGAAAAAAATGCAAGACCAAACCTTACACCCCTTCTATAATTTATTCCCAGTTAATTTGATTTTCATCTAAACTGGCATTAAAGCAACAAGAATATTTGAAGTGGGATTTAATCACGGTGGAAAATTTTACCTTCAAGTTTAAAGTTCATCTTAAAAGTCTGACGGGAGAAAACTCAAACCCTAGAGAAATAGGCTTCTCGTAGGAGAGAACCATTCCCTTCTATTTATAACCCCAACGTTCCTAAGAGCAGAAACGCACCAAGTGTGTCAAGGGTACCTAAACTGTGACTTGTCCCCTCACACATACAGTTTTACTGGAGAACAGCATTAGCCACACAAAGTCTAGATGCAGCCTGGGTAGACCTGGCTAGTGTATGTGTTTAAGAGAGGAATCAGAAAATGAGAAATAGCCCTAGCTAGTATTTTTCTATCTATCACTAAGGTCATCCCAGGGGCTTTCAGAACTCACATTACAAACTTACTTCCCTGCAGGCTGGAGGCTGGCGTTGGGGCCTGCTGAGCAACAGGGCGGGGAGGGAACAGAACAGAGAGCCGTGGTGTGCAAAACACACGCCCCAAGTGTCGGCTGCGCACAGAGCACCATGCTACTGCTCAGGCAGACGTTAAGAAACACGTGACAGGGGTTCTCTGCTTTTGGACACACTTAGAGCCTAAGAGAAACTGTTTGCTTCTTGTTTCGACAGGAATGGAAATTGGAAAGCAGGGACCTTGTTTAATATGTCAAAATACAGAATACATTAAAGCCCTACGCTGCTGTTTTCTCTTTATTCCCCAAGAAATAAGATCCCAGGCTGGTGGGGAAGGAAAGAAAAGAGAACGAAGCTGAGGAGAAGCAGAAATGTTCTGACTCTGCGGAGGTACCCTCAGCACAGTGACATTATCCCTACTGAATTATTCTCTATTAAAATTCAGATTAGGAAACTTGGGGTAGGACTTCCAGGATCTGATCTTTACTGTGGGCAGCCAAGTAGAAGAGACATCCCCCCTCTTCTATTCTACCTTTTCTATGGGAAAAGTATAAAAGACCCTCGTTAAGTGCCCTTTCAGGCAATTACAAAGCATTTCCAGGCACTCAGCTGAGAAGTGTTTATGTAAACCAAGTCCTCCTCAGCCCCTCTGGAGAAGCACAACTACCAGCATCCTCTTACACAGCCCATATCTAGGGTTACCTCCTGAGAGGTTTCAAACTCTCTCACAAAAGGACAATCTGCCCAGGCCTGTTCTTTTTTTAATAGGGAAGGGAAGACACTCTTGCAAGACCAATTTACAGCAAAGGAAACATTACAGGAAAAAAAAAAAATCCTTACAGCAAAAGCACAAATGCAAACAGCCTTGTTAGGTGGTGAGGATGACGAGCGGGGACTAAGAAGAACTCTTAAGTTAAAACCCTGAGGAAATGGCACCAGATCATTACTATTAAGTTTTGTTTTTTTAACGGATTGTCCTTTTTATGCTTATCATACGGCCCTGGTCTAGCCCACACAGCCCTTTGAGGTGGGGAAGGAGGGGGGGTATGGCTGTGAGCTGTTAGCCAAGAGGCTGGAAGATGTTTAGGGTGGGCGATACTGAGGCAAGGGTACCCCTAGAACCTGGCCTAGTTTGGGGGTGAGGAGGCCACTCTGGTGTTGGGGTTCCTCAGAGGCTGGGTTCTTTCTGGTACTTCCTGGGATGTTAAGGAGAAAAGGCATTTGATGAGTACCCCATGGGAGGGTTGCTGCCATAGTGAGGCTCCCCCATAGCTGAGGACCAGTCTGGGAAGGGTCATTTTAAAATGACAGGTATCTGACTACAGTGGGAAATTAAACGGGAGAGAGAAGGCCAAGGAGTCGAGAAATTACAGCTAGGTCCCTCCCATGTTAAAATGTTAAGTAAAAGTGCTATAGCAGAAAAACACCCGTTCTTCAGGCCTGGAGTAAAGACTGGAGTAGAAGAGCAGGCAGGACTCTTCAGTGGGGAGATAAAGCCACAGCCCCATGGGAACCAAGAGATAAAAGGGTAATATCCTCAGATCAAATCTCAACACCTCTGTCTCCAGGGAAGCTAAACCACCCTCTCCTATTATCACTCCCTTTAGACAGCTACAGTCTAAAATGGGAGACTAAGCAAGGGGGGGGGGGGCGGGCCCATGGGTCAGTAGCAGCCCTTTGCCTAAGCCCAGGCCCCCCAGCCTGGCAGTTGGAGGGTTAAAGTCAGCACTTAAAAGAAAACTCAAACCCCATTAAGCCCAGGCTTGGAGAACAGGGAGCAACAGGGAAGCCAAAGGAAACTAATTTTGGAGGTTCTCCAAACTGCCAATCACCAGCATATTTCTAACAGTCCCAGTGTTGTTTGAGTTGGTTGTTTTTCCACAGCCTGCACAATGGGGTCTGGTTATTCATTGAAAAAGTCTGCAAGGGAGCCCGGCCCTCCATTCACAACCAATTTGGAATGCTCCATTCAGGCCGGGGTGGGGGTGGGGGGGACTCAGCCGCTCGGCTCGCTAGGGCCGACGGAGCAGAGACCAGCTGTCGCCGCAGGGACGCCTGCTCGCCCAGCGCGCTGTGTTTATGTAAGAAATTCAGACCCTGCAGGCGTGCTCTGCAACTCCCTAAGATTCAGATGGCCAAGACGCTGGCTGAAATCCGCAAGGGTGTGCAAGTCAGCTCCAAGTGAGGTCAGCAAGTGCCCTCTGGCAAAAGAAATCTGTCTTGTGCGGCCCACTTCAGACTCTGACTGTAGCTACCAGCTGAGAGAAACAGACTTCAGCGGTATTTCTCCTGCCCTCAGGGACGAACTGGTTTGCATTAGAGGACAGCTCCCTATGGAAGCCAGCCTTTCCAGACTCCTTGCTTTTCCATTCACTGCCAATAGCTGTATCGGGAGCCACCTGGCTTCCTCCCCAAGGGTGTGGGTCTCTGGAGACACCCACTACTAGATTCTGGCTGCAGAGGGGGAGGGGTCGAGCTACCTATTATGAACAGTTTCACAGTTCCTTTTCCTGGCTTTCCATCCGGCCTGAAAAGTTTATAATACCCACCGGGCATGCTCAGGAGACATCAAAAGCGAAGGGCAGGAGATCTGGGGGCGGGGGTGGGAGTGAAATCTACTCCAAGGACAACGCAAAGTACAAGGCTAAAAACTGGTTGGGTTTCTATTCTTCTCAGGCCTTCAATATCACCCTAAGGGAGATCTTATGAAGCCAGTGTGACAACTAGACTTTATTTCAAGGAAGAATATACTACTTTAGGAAAGATAAATTTTAGCACATGGGTTTTCCTTCTTTTTCGAAACATATTGGACTATTTTCAAATGTCTTATGTGGACCTCTTCTCACTGCCTGCCCCCATTCCCACAGCCAGTGAACTGAGATAGTGACACCGGAAGCACTTCTCTGCATCTTTCTAACTACAGACTCTCCATTCAACGCCTGGAGTGCTCTGCAGATCAGACTCAAAACTCCTGGCCTTTTAACAGCTAGACCTTATCCTGCTCCCTGGAATCTTCACCCTTGGCTACAACTTTCCTCTAGATGTTTCTTTCTGTTAGGCAGGGGAGCCTCCTTCATGAGGGGGCTCTAACATCTGAGTTGCTAACATCTGTCATTTACCTGCCAAGCCCAAAGGTGTACTTACCTTGTGATTACACACACACACACCCCTGTGCGGGCATCCACCCACTGACACACTCGGGGCTTAGTGTCTTGTCTCTCCTTTATTTTAAGCTGAGCCTCTTAGAGGGATGGGACAATGATAGAAACTGACGACCAAAGCCTCTGTTAAATGAGCTTGATGAGTTCACAAAATGAATTTTTAAAAAAGAAACCTAATCCGGTACTGGCATCAACATGCCTGGCACTTGTCCAAGAGCTGGGAGCTGCAACATGACAAGACTCTGAGCTCCCTGGATTCCAAGCGGAGAAGCACTGTGTGCCAGGGCACAGATGGGGCCCAAGCTGCCTCAAGGGCAGCCATGTGCCCGAGAGGGGGCTGTCAGCCTCTGGGCCCGGATGTGCTTTACCACCATGAAAACTGCAGAAACACGTGGAGGGAAGAGTCTCTGGGTAGAGAATTACACACCCCACCTACCCCACCAGGTCGTATTTTTTTCTAGGATTGAAATTAAAACAATGATACTACTAGATGGTTGAAATGGTAGATAGTACAAATCCTCAGCTTTACCAGTCTACCCATGTCTTCATCTTATAAAGCCGAAGAACGCTGAAAAACAAGGGATAGACTGTAATTTCTTGATTGATGCCAGGATTTTGTTACCTCTGGAATCTACAAAAGTGATCTGCCCAGTACCCGGCAGACGCAGATGTAATTCCCCATTCCAAGTCTTTTGCGCCAAACACAAATGATTGGAAAGGATACTGGGTTTTATTAGAGGACTGAGAGCAGAGAGACATAGAAGAGGAAGAGAAAAAAAATCTATTGTTTCTAATAAGCCTAACTGAATTAAAGTCAGATGAAAAGAGATTTCGTGTAAACATATGGCTCTGTTTGATAAATGGGAACACTAGGTCTTGGGTCCTTAGGAGTCCAGCATCTTAGGGATCTTGGAGGCTATCAAAACAGGAAGGATTTCAAATCATTTAGTCCCTTCTCAGTGGTAAGGTGGTGAGTGGGATAGCTAACAAAGACTTTGAAAAGTTTGTAAAACTTGGAGTCAAATAACCTCCAGTTTTCATCCTCTTGCTTTAGCATGCTTGTTTCTTCTCCCTACCTTCAGAGCTACCGGCTCTGGATAAGGATAAAATGATAGTCTTGATTCCCTCAAGCCTCTTATTTTTAAAGTGCCTACTGTTTTCTCTCTTACCTTCTATAACAAAAAGACTTTAGGATGCTCCTTTCATATAGAAATGGCCCAAGGACACAGAGCAAGTAAATGTACAGTTTTGCTACATCATGTCTGGGGCCAAAATCATGTGCCCTCTCCCAAAGGAAAGCACTCCCTCTCCCATATCAACCTCCTATGCAGTAAACAAACAAACAAAAAAACCAGATGAATAATGTCATATAGAAACAGGATTAAGATCAATGTATTTTAGGCTCAAGGGCTGCCATAACAGTTAATCCTATTTCCCCAGTCATCTATTGCAATGTATTTATGAAATGTCGATTTTTATCAGTTAATTAGCCAGTCCTTAGGAAATTACCCTTACTTCCTCCAGTCGGTCCATTCTTTTTGAAGCACAGATCTAAAAAGAACACTTCCAGGGGAAAATAAGGTCATTCAGATTTTAAAACAATTCTTCAAATTATATTTGGTACAGAGACCATCTTTTAAAATAAGATTTTACCACACCTTCTCCCCAGCATAAAATATTTTAGTTATTCAAAATGCCGACAGATAAAACAGTCACAATTCAAACAAATGAGTGAGATTTTTAAAAATCAGAACTGAAATCTGCATTAAAAAAACCCCATTTATATATGCTAAAATCTAGTAATTACCCTAAGGTGCCCAAACAGTCAGCTCAGAAAAATGAATGTCGACTACCCACCCCTGCCCCAAATCTAAGCACTTTGAGTTCCATTCTTATCCATGGTTTTGATTTGCAGCTAATTCTGTGAAAATGTGTAGTAAAAATGTGTAGTACACATCTATCTGCTGACCCAGATTCTGTGGTTTGGTAGTTCTGTGTGTTAAGGCACATGTAGCTATACACACATTTATAATATACAGGATATATATTCGTAGTTTTATCTGTATACACACTAATGTCTTCTAGAAAACATGTCTGTTTCATAATTTTTCCGTTTTATAACTTCTCTTTCTTCCAAATCCTACATGAAAAAACTCAAAGCACCAAGATATTGAATTGGTTTCTTGGGATTGTAGAATGAAGAGAACTGTGGGTTAGACTGGGCAGCCAGCACTCTCCCAGGCCTTCTTGAGGGCCAGCTCCAGGTATTTGGAATAATGAGGGGGAGCCCTGAGCAGCCCTGAGCGTGACAGTGCTCCCTGGCTCTGCAGCTTTGTGAGAGCTTCTTCAAGGATATGATTTTATACATTTTCCCCCCTCATTTCACTTAACCCCTCCCACTTGCCCCCAATCACTAGTCAGTCTCCCCAGCTATCCGGACCTTGTCATAAGTAAAATGAAAGGGTTAGGCAAGACCCTTTAGTAAAATGAAAGGGTTAGGCAAGACCATCTCTACAAGGGACCTCTAGCTCAAACAATCTGGGATCTTCAGGATTATTCATCAGGATCAAGGGACGATGGACAGCATTGGCAGAACCCCTATGTCTACAGGTTAAACCTTCTATTCCCTTGAATGTGACCTTTAGGAGTTTCCAGGTGGGGGATACTTTACTAATGTCTGAATTTGTGACGTTAAGGGGAAATCTATACAACCAGAAGTAGGCTGGGCATTTCTATAAGACTTATAAGAACAGTGATTTCATTTCTTTAAATCACACTTATAGATGGATGTCTATGGATAGGAACCCAAATCTAGAAAATTTACAAAATATAATCTCTTTAGAAGTTGAGCTTACAGTGTTTATCAAAAAAAGGTAAGCCATAATCTTCAAACCTGACGTTCTAAAATAAAGCGTTGCCCACATTACTTGGTATTTCTTTTTCTCTCACACACACAAAAACTCTCACACATACAAGATGGAAAATTAAATCATCAGCAACAGGAAAGGTAGACTACTACTTGTGGCAGGCCACAGAAGAATATCTGAAGACACAAACGTTTCTGCTACCCTAAGGAAGAGGTTTGCTTTACCTAGCAAGTGTGAGTTTGGTTTATAGTTCATTGATCGGGTGATTCAAACCAGTTCATAAGATTTCATTAAATTTAAATGAGATTCCCCCCCCTCCCCTGGAACAATCATGGGCTCTTCCAGAAGGTGACTGGAGTGGAAGCTGATCCTCAGCAGGAGGTTGTGAGATGCACTCACATAGAGTCTGCCCAGCCCTGGGCTCTGCCAGCTCCCATGAGTCCACACTGCCTGTCTCAACTGCAGTCAAAGCAGTTACACATGTAACAGCAAGGATAAATGGCTCAAGGATACACCTCCCCACATTTGTGTTCCTGCCTAACCTCTATTTGAATCTATCCTTCTTGAAGCTCCACCTCCAGAAATAAGAGTCAGAGAGGGGGAAAGAATTATTAAGAGACTTTTTGAGGCTACTCAACCATCTGCTTTATCCTTAAAAGACAGAAAAGCTCAACCTTAAGAAGTTAAAGCAAAAAGCAAACAAAGTAAGAAACACATCACACTTGGTAAGCAGAAACATCTCCCAAAGCAGCTCCATTTTAGGTATGGCACTTTAATTAAAGAAGTTAGCACATTCTATTTGCTGAGCAGGAATTATTTCTAAGGAGCCAAAACACATTTATTGATTCCTTCACTTTAGCTTCTTCCTGCAGATAAATATCTCTCCAAATATAAATCCTGTTTGCTGACATCTTTCTCTAAAGAACATACCTTTGATTCAGCACATGAAATCAACCTGAATGCAGTCATCTCACCCTCCTTTTAACTCTTTTGGGTTACAGAGAAACAAGTGTCATAAAAGCATTACCTCTGCCAAGAAAGCCACCTCCCAGACTGCAGTTTATGCTGCTCTGAGCAAGAACCGGAAAGGCTGGGCCAAATTGTCAGCACGGAACAAAGTAGGATTACAAATCCTGTCTTTTATCTTGCAAACACACACACACACACACACACACAATTTAGGTTATCTTTATTTAGTCTTTTAGTGGCAAGCTTCCCAATCACTTGAAAGCAATCAGAGGGCAATAATTAACACGCATTTACTCTCCTATCGAAAGCATTCACAGCAAGCTGTGACAAAGCTAAGGTAACCATGCATCTGTGGGTTACAGTTTGTTCCCTTTCAAAGTTTCCCAGCACTGTACCTTGAATACGAGGCCTATCATTAAAGATTAGCTGGTACCTCTGGTCTTTCATTTATTGATTTAGAACACCCAACTTTTACTTACACCAAAAGATATGCTCTCTCCCAGTGGCATTTTACACACACACACACGAGATAAAACAAAGCTGGGAAGAATGTGTTGGTGCAAAATGAGAAATCGAATCCTTGCCTGGCTCAGGTGCTTGCTATTATAAACTATGACTAAGACACGAATTTCTCTATGATGCAACTCTCAAGAGAGGCAGCATTTTTCTCCAGGCCTCTCTTAAACCTGCTCATTCGCCAGTAACTAATGCTCTCTAGAGCTGCCCTGTGCTGCTCAAATTTCATCAGCCAGCTTTGTCCTTGATAGCGCTTCCTGGACCATAAAATCTCCCAGACCTGTTGAGGACAGCCCCAAAAGATCAGTGTAATGCGAACTGTGCCTGTGCCAGCACCAAGAGCCGCCTTTTGAGCTCCCACTGCATTTGTTATCTCAGTGATATGAGCGCTTAAAGACCATTTTAAGAAAGTTTTTACTCTTCTCTGAATGATAAAGTCCTGACAACTACATGAAAAATAAGTGTAAATCAGGTCACTCTGTGACCACCTTTTGTCAACTTTGAACTAGAAACAAAATTGACAACATGTTTGGTGAAGCAACAATTAACTGGAATCTTCCATTAACTATTTTCTGCACCTTTAAAAGAAAAAAAAAGTCAGGCTCATGATTTGCATCAAGGATTTAATTTATAAAACAAACCCCCAAAAACCACTGTAAAAGGATGACTGATTTATGGATGCTTGGTCCAACAACTTATATATTTCAATTAATTTATCATTTGGATCTTGAAGCCTTGCAAAATTCTTAGGCAAAAAGACATTTTAAGATAAAATCATGTTCAGTAAATCTCACCTGCAGTACAGTAAAAGCACTTTAGAAATAATTTCCATAAGGAATGAAACAAATTTGGAGGGGGATTAACTTTGAATTATTAAAAGAAACCAAACACATTCCACTGTCCAAATATGCTGGCTACAACTGGAAAGAGTATTCTAGACTTGGATGATCCAAGACCAAAAAATTTTAGAACACATGTGCCACCACCAGAAAGGTACTTACAGTTATCAGACTGAAAATCTGGGACAAACTGTTCGTCATCAGGAACTTGTGCTGGAAAAGAGATTTTTATTTTAGACCTTTAAGTTTTATTAAAAAGCACAGTAAAATGTTTTATGTGGAAAATAGGACAGCCAAGAAACTTGCCTTCAGCTAACCAAGCCTCTTGAAGTTGACTGAGATCCTGAAACAACTCTGGAATTGAAAACAGAAGACACCAGAATGAGGAGAATTCTTCTGCTAGGGAGAAGAGGGAAGAGCTGGCTGCATGCAGCTTTTGCAGGGAGCCATGTGAACAAGCCACAACAGAGGGGAAAGCTTCACTACCTTCAGAATCATGAGCCAGATCTGTGTCCAAAAACTTCCTCTTTCTGTCAATCACAGGCCGCCCTCTACTCTCCTCTGACCGAGATTTCTGAAAGAGGCCAACAGACAGTGAAGACTCAAGTGTAAGAAAGGGGTCCAAAGGGGGTTGTGCCATAAACCAATAAGGAGAAGACTCATGTTCGAAGAGGGAAGACAAAACAAACCAAAAGCCACATAAACTTACCCCTGGGACCATAAAAGGGACTTGTTGATCATAAAAACCATCCATGGTGCTTCCAATGTCTCTAATGTCACTTTGGAAGGTCTCAGCATTGAGTAATTTCTGGGGGGAAAGGGGTCCTCCTGTAATACGAATTTGGGAGATTTTAACCGAGAGGGGGGAAGAAAGAGAAATGAAGTAATTTTATATTGCTTGTCCTTTTAGGGCCTGTGCAAAATCACTATCTTTCTCTGAGGTAATTAAAGCCCACTTCAAGGTGTAAGCTTTACAGACTAACGCTGGGCTTGATTAAGGGCATCAAAGATTCATGGTGTACTTAGTGCCAAATCCATTCACCTAGTCAGTCTTTTAATCTTTTTCTCTCTCTTTGTATTTAATCATTAAAATTATATGTTTACTACTACCTGTCCCCTACCAAAAAAAAAAAAAAAACCTTATTTTCATTAAAAAGGGCGATTTCAAGATTCTCTCCATAAGAATATTTCCCAGGGCGTTTGTAGTGTTAGGGTTTTTTTTTTTAGACATAATTTAATTTTTGACAGTACAGTGACAGGAAGGAGAAAAACTGCGTTTAAGCATTCCAAATTATTTGCAATTAAGAATCTGACATACATACTGTTTCTAAAAGTATTTTGTAGGTCAGTGGTAAAACACTAAAAATAGTTCCAGGAATACAACGATCAGTGGTGGTATACCTAACTTCACACACAGCTTTTTATTAAAACTTAAACCTTCTGTCCGAACAGCTGGAGTGTCTGTAAATGTCACCGACTCCGTGGCAACTTACAGAGATGTCTGTGATATCTCCAACTTCTTAAAGAATAAAGTAGCTATGAAAAGTAATGCGTAAAGTTAACTAAATTCCACTGCACATATTTTAAATGCATCTCTACCACAGATCTTTAAAAAGCATTAAAAGCAAAAGATCCATGGAAAGAAAAATGAGTTTATTATAATGAAATCATTTTTTCTCAAATATGACCAAAAAATAAAATTAAACTTGTTTCAGCACTGTCAAGTGTTGGGGCTAGGAAGGGAGGTTGGGGGTCAGAATGGAGAGGAGGAACTTTTTCTAATTTGAGAGGTATAAACTAACAATTTTATTAAAGTGCCATTTTCCCGAACACTGTTTTATTCTTCAAACAAAAACGCAGTTAAGTCAGCAAAATGGGGGAAACATTCATTTCACTCATCCCAGCTCTAAGCAATGCGAAACACTTCAGGATAAATCTTTTCTTTAACTTGTATACAAATTTTAGATAGGGAACTTTTTCTCAGTGGGCAATTCCATCCAATTTGTTTTTCACACTGTGTGAAACATATCCAATTTTTGTAAGTTAGCAGGATACGAGGAAACCCTTCACGGCCAGCCTCCTCTCAGCACTTCGGTCCAAGTAATAAGATATTTCCCAAGTCAAAGAGAAAGAGGGAGAGGGACAAAACTGCACACTTCATAACTTCCTAGAAAAACACTTCGGCTAGCCTGCCTGCGTGCCTTCCAAACAGCGCTAAAACGTTCAGAATAAAGCTTCTTTCCCAAATGTCACCAAACGGTAAACAAAACCTGAGGCGCATCAGCAGTGAGCTGAGGGGCAAGAAAATGAGTTCTCTGCAGCCTTCAAAAATCTGTCAGATAAAATAAATCGTGGCCTTAGAAATTCTGTAAATGTCTATTGGGAGAAGGGGACAACGGGTAGGAGATCGGAGGGGGAGATATTTTCAGAGTCTCATGATGAAATACGTTGCAAAAATACTTCACCATGAAAAGCAAAAATACCTTTAAAAAAATTAAATGAAAGAAAGGAGCGAACCCAAAAGAGGGATCAAGGATCTTTAACGCAGCTCTCAAAGTTCAAGGGCTAGAAAAATCGTGTTCAAAGTGTAATTTTTTTTAAAGCCTGAAGGGAAGGCTCGAGTTCATCCAGGAGTTTAAACCACTTCCTTTGTGCCCCCCCGCTTCCCGGGGCCCCCAGGAAAAACTTTAACACAGCGCAGCGGCGCGATCGAGGCCCCTCCCCCGCGGCGCGCAGCGGGCCCGGTTTTATGAATGAGAGAGAGCCGCGGCCGCCACATCAGGTAAAGGCTGTAACTGGATCCCTCTCACTGGGCCCCATTCACAAAACAAGACACACTTCCACCCAATTCCCAGCCTTCTCCATTCAAGAAAACTCCTTCAGATGCGCCCCCGCCCCCACTCCCAAAGCTCGCCCAGCCTCCGACGCAGGCCCCTCACCCCAGCGTCCTAGGAAGAAAGCTCAATGCTTCATTCACAAAAAGGGAAAGAAAAAAAAGCCGCAGGGAGCGGCGAGCCAACGCAAGAAACCCACTTCATTCATAAAGTCACCCACATTCATAAAAACGAGCTGCGGCGCCAGGCGCTACCAACCGCCTCCAATCGGCCCCCCCCAAAAAAAAAACACCCTTCCAAACATCTCTCTTTGGCACCCCTCCACAATCAGGATTTCGGCTCCCCCAGAGGTCCCCTCCCCTCTGAAAATGCGGTCAGATCCCAAATCCAGCGCGAGGCTCCAGCATCTCTCCATCCCCCGCCCTCCGCACCCATTTTTTTTCTTTTCCACCATCCCCAGGCCGCGGTTCTGATGCTCTCCTATTTCTCGAGAATCGCCATGCAGCCTGACGCCCTCAGTCTGCTGGGGGTGGGAGTGGGGGGATTGGGTGTCCGCTTTCCACATCCTGAAACTTGCAAGGCCTTCATAAGTTCCTGGCCGACCCCCAACCCCGGAGGCTGCACATGCCTATGTCACTTAACCCCTCCAGGTGCTGGGGTGGGGGTGCATCACTCTCAAACGTTCCCCCTACGCTGCTTCAGCCCCCCTCCTCCCCCCAGCAAAGATCTGCCGAGTGCCTCTTCTCGCGAGCCTCCAAGTCCCCTCGGGGCTCTCAGGTCTCCAGAGACTAAAGCCCGCAACTCCCCGCCCCTCCATCTCCACCCGGGAGCCTCCGCACCTCGCGCTCCCGCTCGCCTCCCCCGCGACGTGCGGAAACCCGCTCTCCGCTAGCTCCGGAACCGTTAGCCGCCCCCGCCCGACGCCTCCCAGGAACCGAACCGGACCTGGCCGCGGGAGGAGGGGGTGGTCAGCCTCGGGAGGGAAGGGGACCCAACCACAATGGAAAGTGCACCCAGACTCTGAGGATTCTGAATCAGCCAGTGAACTCTCGCCGGCTGGGCCCTTCCTGGACACCCCCTCCTAAGCCCCCTTGTCTCCTCGACGCCCCCTCACCTGAGGCAGCGGCTCTCCTCCCCTTGCAGCGGCCCCGGGGCGCAGGCGCGCTCACGCACGCGCGCACCGGGCCTGGGCGCCTAGGCTAATGGCTGGGCCGAACCGCTACGGGGACGTTGAACTGCTCCGCGCACCAGCCGCTGGACTCTGCGCCGCAGCTGCCAACCAGGCTGGAGCGCTGGCCCGGCCCCCAGCGGCCTGCCGCTCCGCCCTCTGCTATTGGCCCGCGGCTATAGCCCAGTAGCGTTCCCATTGGCCCGAGGCCGCTCCAGCGGCTGTCCATCACCTCTTGTTTACCCTGTCTGCGGGCAAATCCAGCCAAGCCGCCCCATCAACTCCGGTCCCCATTGGTCAACAGCGCGTCCTTCCCCACCTCTCAGGGGTCTGTTTTACATAATTTATGCACCGGGGCCCATTGGCCAATCAGCACAGGCTTGTTTATATAATGAATGTAAGGACGTTTTTCATTCATAAAAAACGCGACCTGAGGGGGAAGCTTAGCTGAGTCAGTGAAGAACTTAAAGGGGCCGAGGGCCTCGAGGAGCCGCAGTTCCTTCCTTCCCCGCAGCTCTCCCAACTTTTTACCGAGGCTTGGCTCTTTTCCCTTCCCCATTCACCCCTACTTCTCTCCCCGCCCCCCCGCCCCAGCAACACCACTGCCAGGACTGGGCCGCTGGGCGCCAGTCGTTTGCAGCTGCAGCACCAAGCGAATTTATCATTTTAGAATTCGGGCGACAGGAATCCGTCATTCCACCCGGAGAGAAACTCGCTGACCGACCTGGGCGTTCGGCCCATAGAAACACAGAAAACGGAAACCAAGCGCTCTAATCTTAGATACCTTTAAGAGAGGCCTTAATTTCCTTTAACTAGGTTTCCAGTGGGGGAAGAATTAGCAGCATCTCCCTTTAGAATCTGAGCTCTCAAACAGATTTTAGTTACTATTTTATACTGGCCGGCCAAGGCCCAACCAAATCCCGTTTTCTCCCCACGTCTAATTGCGGTTTATAACCGCCAGAGTGGGTTTTGGATCCGAGAAGAGGGAGGGTCGGCGCTCAAAGAAATCCTCTCCGAGGACTGCACCAACCAGTCCGCAGACCTAGAAATAGAAACATAAAGCCCTCCGAAACGGGCTTGCAGAGTTAGATCGCCTGCCTCCCTCCCGGGGCTGCTGTTTTCCATTTAAGTGTTGAATGCAAGATGGTGTGTTTGCGAATTAGATCCCGTGCAGCTGGGAACGACGAGAAGCTACTCCGCTTGCCAAACGACCGGGCACTAACTGCAATTGCTGAGATTCTTAACAGGGTGTTCCAGGAAACAAATAAGCAGTCCTCTCCCCTCTCCGCCCCCTCTGCCCCCTCCTGCAAGGCCGTGGGGCAGCTCTGTGCTCTCCCCCGGGATGCTGGGGCTTGTGAGGGAGCTCTTATGTTCTCGTTCTGTTCGTGTGCCCTGCCGTTCACCCCCGTGTGCCGGCGGTGGGGAAGAAAGACGCCAAGTATCAGGGGAGTGCGCCTAGAAAAGGGAGCCCCAGGCAACTCTGGGGCTGCCTCACACCACCACCATGGGGAATGCAGTGTGGCTTTCTGGGAAAAAATTTTTAAGGAAAAATTTGCCCACTTTCTTTTCTGCTTCCACTTATGGGTTCTTGGTGTGTCGTTTATAGCCAAGAAATGTTGGAATTCACCAAAGGAAACCGGGAGTTCGGAGGCCCAGTGCTGACCACGCATGAGACTTTGCAAGAGAGTGGGGTGGGCATGAGCGGGTGGGTGGGAAAGCGCTCTGAACTTTTAACAAGCAGTTCCATGATATTTAATTTCCTAGGAGAGCAATTTGCTACCTACCCCAGCTCCAGTGGAGTTTTCCCTTAGTGCCTCTCCAGGTAGTGCCACTTACTTCTGTTTGGCGGCTAGAGTACAGCCCTAGCCCAGTTGTGCTCCCAGTGTGTTGCTGAGGGCTGTCTCCCGGGCTAGACTCAGGGCCCAGATTAGCTCCCCAGTCCTCCTCCTCCCCAGCTTGTCTGCCCCCATCCTGCCCCACCTCATCCCATCTCATCCTGCTCTCTGATCTAGTTTCCCAGAAGAGGTTTTGAATTCCTCTTTGCTTCAATCTGTCTTCAGGCCTCAGCCTGGTAGGCCTGCAGCCCATGGGGCCACATAAACCTTGGTGCATCATCACACTGGCTATAGGGAAACAGTGCAGGACACTTCACAGCGACTTCCTCCATGGGGTTGAACTTGAGGCCTGGAGTGTGACTTGGATGACCTTTGCCTTGAGCCAAGGCTCTCCATCCCACCTTGGGAAGAAAAGCTGATATTTCTGGATTAAGTAGTAATAAATAGCAGCTTAGTTGGGGGGAGGGGAGGAGTTGAGGGAGGGGTTTTTATGAGAAGATTGTCACAGACACCAGATCATAGAGGGATTTACATCAGAGTAAAGCTCTTGCCAATTAATTATTTAGTCATTCGGTAATGTTATTTAGTCATTTAGTACTTTAGTCATTTATTTATTTAGTCATTCAGTAAAATAAATGTTTTATTTTGTGCTCAATACTCGGCCAAACCCTGTACTCAGCAAAAAAGTTACAGAGATGAGTAAGATCCAGTCTTTGTCTTGGAGGAGCCCACCATCTATTGTACCATTTCAACGGCTGAAGTTTACTTAATGTATAACCTGTTCATGCCAGGTACAATTCTCTACAGATTATCTCATCTAGTCCTCATAAGAATAGAACTGAAGTGGTCTCTACTGTTAATATCTGCACTTTATAGACAAGAAACAGAGGCACAGAGAGATTAAGTAACTTGCCAATAGTTGCACAGCTTGTAGGTTTCTGAACCTGGATAAGCACTAAGGCAGGCAGGCTCCAGAGCCCATAAGTGGCTGACTTAGCATGTGCCTTTGTTGCTCAGGAAACCACCAGGAAATATCATTTGAACCCCAAATGGTAGAGGGCAGAACTGGTTGAAGTCACAGGGAGGCAGATTTTTAGCTCAGTATCAGGTTCGGAAGAACTTTGGAATGTTTGGAGTGGCCCCAAAAGGAATACTGCTGCTGGTAATGAGCCTCCTGTCACAAGAAGCATTTATGCAGAAAGATTTAATGCAGAGATACTACTGCACTGGGTGGCGTAGATGAACTCAGAGGATTGCTCCAGCTCTGAGAATATGACTCGTGTTGGACAGGGGTTCAGGCCCTGGGCCCAGGCACCTTGCCTCTGCTGTGAAATGTGAGGGTGTAACTCATGATGAACTACCTTGCCAGACTGATGCCTGGGCCCAGAGTTTGTTCCTTACTGTTAAGTGTTTATGATGTGTTTTTTTTTCTACACCTCTTCCTTCTTTTCTTCTGCTTCTCCTTCTTAGTGACTTACCTCCCCCGCTCCCATCCCCATCCCACTCCCCGTCTTCTTGAATTATCTTTGCCTTTAAAAAGAGTTAAGGGTCGGTATTTAGAAGTTCTTTGTTTAGTACACCGAGTCTTTCCTCCTAAGAACATTACTTACATTGGAGGATTTGTCCAGCCTCTGTTCTGATGTACCATTCCCTCTCCTTCAGGAGAGAAACAGGACTGGAAAAGATAACAAAAAGAGAGACCAGCCCTCTGGAACGTTCATCTCGTGTCAATCTAGCCTTTGTTCTCTGGCAACAGCAAAACTCAATCACAGTAGGATAACTAGCTCCTTGTTCTTCGATTTGCAATGTGTTTTCAGAGGAATAACACAGAAGGATAGAAAAACAAGTCCCTTGCCCCCAACCTGAAAGCTTCTGTTTCCCTTTAGAGGACTGCTTTTAAAGTCTCCCCCTAAAACCCCAAAAGCAAGTTAAAGTATAACTCAGGTAACCCTGCCTTGAGCTATCACCAAGATGGCAGTGGGAAATGTGGCAGCATGGTGATCTTGGTCTCTCTCACAGTGGGACAGTGCCTCCCCTTCCTCTGATCGAAATGCTGCAGGGAGTGTGGCCCTGTCTGGAGGTGAGGGTGTGGGCTACATGACCCTGGCGGGGGTGGTCCTTTCCCATTCTTGTATAATACAGGGGAAGGGACTCGAGGACTGCTTCAAAGAGGCGCAGCAGCGTTTTTCTTGTCTTCAAGGGATAAAGGATTCTATCTGGTTGGCACACCTTCCTTTGTAAAATTCAGATATAAATACCCTAAAAACTGAGTCAAGAAAAGAAAATCTTTTCGATTCAACGTCTCTTTAAACGAATAGGTGCCATATTGTCTTCAGGGTTCTTTGTAGTCAGGGAGTAATAATAGCTGACATTTACTGAGTGCTTAATATGAGCCAGACGCTTTTCCAAACACTTCACATGTATTAGCACGTTTAGTCCCAACAACAGCCCTCTGAGGGAGGTACTATTATTATCACCTACACTTCTCACAGATGAGGAAGGTTAGGTGCAGGGAGGTTACATAAATCACTACATGGCTAGCACACAGTCAGAGGGAGACTGTACCCCCGGGACCCCCTCCAGAGTCCTGCCAGTAACCACTCTGCTGGGCTGTCTCAGCTCCAGAGAAGGTGTGTGTGCTTAGTGACAGTAGCTGACACCAAAAAGTCATGTTGCTGTACCAGGCCATTTAGGGGCTTTGCCTATACTAACCCCCTTGATTTTCCTAACAACCCTGTGATGTAGGTACCATTATTATCCCTATTTCATGCATGATGAAAATGAGGCACAGAGAAGTTAAGTAACTTGCTGAAGATCGCATAGCCAGTAAGAGTTGGAGTCAGGAGCCCATCGCAGATCTTGTACAGAGTCCTTGCTCTGAAACACTTTACTATGAAGTCTTAGCTCCAGCCATCTTCCAACTCTGTCGGTTTCCCTCATCTTGCCTTTGGGGCTCTGGCTGCTTCCTTGCCGTTCCCCTGAGAGTCACTGTGCTTCCTTGGGAACGTGCTCCAGCAAATCCAGGCAGATTTCTGAATTATTATCTTGGGCCAGCTCGAATTTGTCTTCATTAGAGCCATGTCAGAAAGAGACTAGAAATTACCTGTACTGAGCATCCCCTAGATGCCAGGCTCTGTGCTAATACACTTCACATACATTGTCATTTAGTGCTCCCATTCCTTCTTGGAGGTGGTGATAATACCCAGTTTGCAGATGTGAAAACAGAGGGTCAAAGTGAGATTTAAAAAACCATGTCTGAGGCTTCACAGTCAGGAAGGAAGAAGCCAAGCCTCTGATCCAATAGGTTGACCCTGTGACCCACTGGCCTAGTGGGGCCTCATTCTTTCCCGGCTCATTTCCTGAGCTTGAGGACACCCTCTCTCCTACCTCTTTCTCCTAATTCTCAATTCTTAGATTTTATAAAACATCCACTATCAAGAAAACTTGGGGGCACATGTTATATTTAGATTCCTGACTGCTGAGGAATTTCTTCCTTAAGCCCCAACACTTACCAGAACCGTAGGGTGAAAATCTTTGGAAACTTCCCATGGCTTCTTATTGCCTTCAGAAAGGAGTCCAGCTCCAGAACAGGATCTTTACCGCTCCCTGGTGACTCTGCAGCCTCTCCCGAGCCTTCTAGACCTTGGGTCCGGCCATGCAGAACAGAGCTGCCTGTTCCTTGAGCACGTCACCCATCAGCATACTGCTCTACCTCTGAGGCCCGTGAAGGGTCCCTGCATGAAAGAGCCTCAGGTTGCTGGGCTTCTGGGGGATCCCATGTCTGATCTTTAGAGTTTTCCGGCTCCTTTTCCATAGTAGGTTGTCAAGCGGAGCTTCTCAATACATTAAGAACATGCTTTTCCAGCAGCCCCTCATGTTCGCTGGGATTTTCTGCCTCCGAGTACCACGTGCTTGGAAATCAACAAACCAAGGGAGTTTGAAACGGGCGTCCACGGGTTCTGAGTGAGAGCTAAAGGGCCCCTCCGATGAGGAAGTGGATGAACTTGAATGTGTAGACTTGACAAAATCTATTTTGACCTTTCGGAGTCCTCTTTTTGCTTCCTTCTGTGCCATTAGTGGAGAGTTTCCTATGGCCAGGGGTTAACCCTTGCTTGGATGTGCTCAGATTTGAGCCCCTGAAATCTGAGTAGCAGGGTAACCTAGAACTTGCCCTCCTCCAGCTGTGAAAGGCTTGTGGCGTTGCCCCACCATCCTACTGGGCGAGCAGGCTGAGGGGATGGTAGGGCTGGGAGGTGCGTTCTCTCACGGGCCCGCTTCATGGTGGCAGCTGGAGAGCGGGTGGTGGCTCTTTCAGCTATTGGCTTGGTTTTTGAGTGCCCACCCCGGCTCGGGCTCTGTCAGGCCTGTGAAGGGGGCTGTATTTATTTGGAGTTGGACAAAGGGAAGATCAACTCTGCCCAACTGGTAATAGAGCCCTCAGGTGAAATGCTCCACCCGTGTGGATTCTATCACAAGGCTTCAGATGGGGCGTCCAGCCCGCCCGTTCACCCTGCGGCAGTCTTCCCGCCTATTGCCACCTGAAGCCAAACAATCAGTGTGTTTAACACAAGTAGGTGGCTTCTGCCGACCTTTCCCCACCTAGATTCTTGCGAATAGTCTGTCTCTGGCCCCCAACCTCTGGGACGTAGGGCAGCTTCCATTTAAACCAGAGCCCACCTGAAAACCTCTCCGCACCCCTGTTCCTCTCCCTTTTTTGCCTTCTCGCCCATTAAAAAGCCAAACTACTTGGCCGGAAAGGTAGACTTTGAGCACAGCATCTCGTCCCAGGAAAGCTCTGGCTGCTCGGCAGCACAGAGGTGCCAGGTGCTCTGCAGTCAGGCTCTGCCTCTGGCGGGACGCAGGTGCTCCTAAAACCATCAGGGACCATGGTTTAGAGGCCATCTCCCGCTGCTGGGCCATCGCTGGGTATCTAGGAAGGCTAGAAGTTCGGCATCTGACTCTTAAGAGGGATTATCCGCTTGATGTAAGCGAATGCTCAGGCATCTCATTTGTGGCTTATTTCGCGTGTTTGTTTACTTTTTACTGAAGAACAACATACATACTGGAAAGTAAACAAATCATAAGTGTGGAGCTTGATGAATTCTCACAAAGCAAGCTCCTCTGTGCATCTAGCATCCAGATTACAGAACATTTTCAGCTCACACCCTCAAAGGACCCCTCATCCCCTCCTCTAGTCTAGTGACTGCCCCTCCCCCTGCTCTACAAGGGCAGTCACCATCTGGGCTTCCAGCATCACAGATCAATTTTGCCTGGTTTTGTATATTATACAGATGGAAGCATACAGTACATACTCTTTTGTAACTGGCTTCTTCAACATTATGTTTGGAAGACATCCATTTTGTAGTGTGTACTTGTGTTTTGTTTATTCTCTTCGCTGTACAGTGTCCCACTGTATGAATATATTACAACTGATTTTTCCATTTAATTGTTAATGGACATTTGGGCAGTTTCCAGTTTTTTGCTATTATTAATGACGTTGCTTTGAACACTCTAGTGAGACTCTAGTATATGTCCTTTGGTAAACTGCAACCTGATTTTCATTGTTCACTTAAGATATAGTCACAGAATTCATTTTCTTGTCTTATTTCTTTGAAAAGTGGCAGAGACTCATGACAAAAATCTCAAGATCACAGAAAGGTACAGAATGGAAAATAAACACCCCACATCACCTCCTAGCCCTACCCATTCTTCAGAATCATGCACTATTAACAGTTTCTCAATATGTTCTACTGCCTAGACAATCATATCTAAGTACATGCATTATAGCCTTTAAAAAAACACGAATTGGACTTTACCACACTGTTTTTCTGCCCCCTGCCCTTGCTCCCGCCACCCATAGCACTGTAGAGGCCAGGTAATAAGTGGATGAGAGTGTTTGGCCACGAAAGGCAAACGGCCCTTCCCACCTGTTAGACGAGGCTGGGCTATCACTTTTAATAGGCCCTTACCTCATTAAGGTAAGACTCACGGGAGTTTACACAGCCGTAAATTTCATTTCCACGTCCAAAAACATTTGTTGAGTGGCCGGTGTCCTTGGCGTGGGGCTTGTCCGAGAAGAGCTCCCTGTCTGGTGGGAGGTGGGTGAAAGGCACAGGAACAAATAGCTATTATACAATGTTTACAGGTGTCGTAACCGAGGCCTGTAAATGGGTTCTGGGAGTACAAACGAAGGAGCACTGAGTACATCCTGTTCAGGTCAAGGAAGGCACCAAAGAGGCTTGACATTTGGGCCAACCCTTGAGTGATTAATTACTAGGACTTTGCTGGGCAGAGTGAGGAGGGAAGGGCCTTCCAGGCAGAGAGAACAGTGTTCACACACACCGAGGCCTTGCGGTCCCTGGAGGGTCAGGCCGGAAGATGTGACTGAGAGGGGGCTAGAATGGATACTTGGGGACAGGGTGTCAGGCGTCTTATATAGTCATTCGAGGGGCGATCATTCACACTTTAGAATCATGGGATACACCTCATAGATGCTTACAGATATCAACCAAAAGGCACACGAAGACTGCTTCCAACATCATACCTCTGTATTGCCCTCCATTACAGCATATATCACATTGTTCATGTGTCGGGTCACCCATGGGACAAATTCCTCTAATAGGGACCCTTTGGACGCCTGTCTGAATTACCCAGCCCCAAACATAGCACCTGGCACTTAGCAAGAGGTCACCAAAGGATGAATGAACATGTGAGTATGCAAGTGATTTCTACTGAAGAGCAAACCCTCTGCTCGAGAAAGGGGGTGGCTGGGTTACCCTTTCTTGGTGGATTTGTTTTTATGTATGGCCTGCTTCGGCCTGCCCGCCTGGTAGGCGAGGACTGAGAAGCATGTGACCTGGGCTCTGCCATAGCTCAGGTTGTGGGCTGAGAGAGGTGCTGCATTTTCTTAGCAGCAACACCTGGGCCCTGGGACACTGCCTTTCATTTCAGCCAGATCTGGGGTGGCATGGAACTTGGTGGGACCCTACAGCCTCATCACGGCCCTTAGCAACCCAGAGCAATTCATACTGCACCAGAACACCCCAATCTCCCATTTGCATTTTGGAAATCCAGGCCTTGTTCAGAAGGAGGGGATCAGCCTCCTCATCGACTTGTTCAACCCACATCCTCCCCGACAGGTGCCCCCTTGCCCATTGGGCTGGCAATCTTGAACAGCTTTCTGTTTCTCCTTGGGCCTGCCCGCTCCTCCTAAGTGTGGCCAGCTTTCTCGGATAGACTCCAGGGCACCCAGACCATATCCTTCAAGCAGGCAAGAAAGATCAACATTTCAGTCTGACCACTGAGGAATTTTCTTCATCACGTAGCATCCTGGTTGGGAGGATTTCATGTGCCCTTTGACTTGAACTACCTTTGAAATCTTTCCTCACTTTTTTTTTTTTTTTTTTTGCGGTACGCAGGCTGCTCACTGTTGTGGCCTCTCCCGTTGCGGAGCACAGGCTCTGGACGCGCAGGCTCAGCGGCCATGGCTCACGGGCCCAGCTGCTCCGCAGCATGTGGGATCTTCCCGGACCGGGGCACAAACCCGTGTCCCCTGCATCGGCAGGCGGACTCTCAACCACTGCGCCACCAGGGAAGCACCTTTCTTCACTCTTGTTCCTCCTTTCTCCATAACCTAATTGCTTCGGATATTTATCTGGGTTTCAGCTGGACCTTCCCACCTAGGAATGTTCATCTTGAACCAAGAAACTGACCTCAGGGTTTGTCCTGACAAGGTTGTCTCAGCCACAATAGAATATAAAAGCTAAATATGGCCTTCCTCTTCCTCCCTATATGTTAAACTGGCTTCAATGACAAGATGTACTTTCTCATTACGGGATCCATGTTTTATCCTTTCCAACCCACGCATCCTGACTGGAATGCAGGCAGCATTCATTTACAACTATGTGTACACCTTGCAAATGTAAATGGTAACGAGGTAATCCATATGGTAATATGGTAATAGCTCTATAGCCTCCCTTCTGGAACCAGTTCTTGATTTATTCAAAGATCTTCAGTGGGTTAAACTACCTCCCCCTGCTTCCCAGATTCACAGCCTTCTCTTGCAGTTACTAAGTTACATCTGCACTCCTTGTGTGGTGAATCAAGGTTGAACATGAAGCCAAACGCCCACTTCTTAGCTCACCTCCATCACTACTAACTGACACAGGCTGGGATCTGGGACCCTCTGCTGCAGTGCTTGCACCTGGACAAATGTCTCCTCAAGCAACAAAATACAAAGAAACCATAAGGGACTAAAGATAACAGCGTGCACACACAGTTGGGGCAAATTCTTGACACAAGATACAAAAAGACCAAAAAGACCCCAACTGCCGCTTCTGTAGATCTGGAAGCAAAAACAGGGTGTCAGGAGCAAAAGCAGCATACTGTGCATGCCCCCTGCACTCAACACCACCAAAGGTGTGGGCAGATCACCTAAGCTCCCCCTCTGGCCCGACCCCTGGACCCACCCCTACCCTTGCCCCATATAAGGGACCAGCTCGCCAACCCCCTTGGGGAGTGAGCAAGGGAACCGATTACTTGTTTTTGCTTCCCGTCTGCTGCAGCAGGGACCCCAATAGAGCCTTGCCGGAATTTCTTGTCCGGACTCTAGTCAATTTCTCTTGATTGCGGAAGGACTCTAGTCAATTTCTCTTGCTTGCCGAAGGCCAAGAACCCTGGTCGGTATCATAACTACGTGACTGTTGGCAGCCCATTTCACTTCTCTGCACATCAGTCTCCTACTCGAAAAACGGGAATCACAACTCCTGCCTCACAGAGCTGCTGGATTGTTCAGTGACAGCATGAGTGACAATATCCAGTGCCTAGTAGGTGTGGGCAGTGAACCTGGATTTCCCTTATGGCGCTGCCACTTGCTCAGTGGGTGAATTTGGGCAAATTCAATCTCTCTGAGACTCAGTCTTATCATTTGTAGAATAGAGATAATGCAAACCTTAAGGTTTCTGAGGAGGAATAAATACAATATTCAAAAAGCACATAACGGAATGTCTGGCATAGAGTAAAAACATAATACATCTTCTCCCTCCCCTCTTCTCTGTATGACTGCAGCCACTAGGTGCTAACCTTTCATGACCCCTACTGATTCTTTCAGTATCCGCCTCCACCAACCCTGGTAAATTAAAGAGTTCCCAACATTTTACTTCTCAATGTATTATTTCCTCCCTTGTAGATTTCACTTAGCGCTTTCTTCTTAACTACTTTTCTCTGATGTCTAGTGTTCCTTCTTCATTGATTTCTGGAGGAACTATGGGAGCCGGGTTGTATCGCAGGACAGAGGGCAGAAAGCCTTCATGAAGGCTGTGCTGTTTGAATGGGACCTTGCGGAATGCAGAGGGATTTAGAGATCATAGGCGGAACAGGGTGATAAAGGCACAAATGTGCCTGAGTGTGTGATATGTTGGCGGAAAACGGGTGTCATGTGTCTGAAGCAATGGTTTGTAAAGTCACCCAGGTGTCCTGGCTCATAGCAATCATAATTTTCTTAGCAGACCACGAAGATTTTTTTTTTTTTAAAGACTACCACACCTAGAAAAATGGTACAGATGAACCGGTTTGCAGGGCAGAAACTGAGACACAGATGTAGAGAACAAACGTACGGACACCAAAGGGGGAAAACGGTGGGGGCAGGGGTGGTGGTGGTGTGATGAATTGGGTGATTGGGATTGACATGTATACACTGATGTGTATAAAATGGATAACTAATAAGAACCTGCTGTATAAAAAAATAAATAAAATAAAATTCAAAAAATAAAAAATCATTAAAAATACTACCACAAAATCATGTGGTATATAATTCTATCACATGAACCAATAACAATTTTATTAGTAGAAAATGGTAATTTATTTTACATGTACGTATAAAACCACAAGCATGAGCACATGTCTGTGAAATAAACAAGCTGTTGAAGACACGTGATGGGCTCTTCCTGAGGCTTTTCCATGAATTTTCACCAGGGACTTGTTTTTTTGCTTTGCCATCTGTAGGCTCTCACTAGCGCTAGGCAGAGCTGCTGGTGCCAAAGGTTTAACAAAAGTTGATGGGAGAAAACTTAACGTTGGGGAAAATTGTATCTTTGAGCACAATTTGGACAAGACTCCATTATTCCATTTTAGTAAAGGAACATTTCTTTCCATTGGATGGGACTTCTGAGGGCCACTGAAATGCAGCCTGCCATACCGGAGGGCTGGGCTGGATGCAGGGGTGGGTGGTAGGGAGGGTGGGGGAGGTGGAGGGCAGAGGAGGGTGAGTTTGGAGGGAGTTGGGTAGGGACTGTGTGTTGGTGATCTGAGGAATCTGGATCTGATTCCTTGAGCAAGAGGGAGCCAAGGTATGTAGTTCTGGAGTAGGGGAGGGGCAAGTGGAGAGGGGAAATCTGCAGAAGACAAATCAAATGGGTGAAGGGTGGCTTGAAGCCATCAGAGCAGAGAGGTGAGAGGAAAATCATGCAGCTTTCAGATGAAGAGATAGGGGGATCAGAAAAGCATCTGTTAGATGCCTTCTTGTCCAGGGCCAGATCACTCCAAAGTGCAAATAAACAGGACGGAGTCCACAGGAAGGATGGGGAAGGCTGTCTATGGGCTGCTGGTGCTGAGTGCCTCAGAATGACTGGCATCAGCCCAGCACACCCTTCTGCTGCTGCTTTCTGCCTCTGATGGCTGGCAGAGAGGAGGAAGAAAGGAGGTCTAAATCCCTTCAGTGAGTAAGTGATTAAGCACACGCCAGGTTGGGGAGGAGGCTCGTGTTTGCTCCTCCCCCTGCCTCCCTGCCCCCACACCCCCACACCAGGGATTTCTTCCAGGGGCCCTTCATCAAGCCTGACCATGAATGGTAGAGGTCAATTCAAGCTGTTTTCCACCGAAGTCCACCGTTGACATGTAACAGAATCCTGCACACTGTTACATTTGTTATTTTTAAAGACTTGGTACATTATTACTTGTTAAGGGAGTGGGGATCAGAAGTAGAATTTGTTCTTTTCAACAGGCAGTCATGCGTATCTATCATGATACTTAAATTTTTTTAAAATTTATGGCCTAATTCCAATCAGAGGAATTTTGGATATTTAATACTTGCCTTCTTAGTAGTTTCCCTCAAATTGTTTTTAATTTTTTAAATGCGTTTTCTTAATTCACCCAAACTGGGAATTTCATCTTTGAAAAGTTTTTAAAACATTACAGATTATAAAATCATTATATACCCATTGTGTACAATTAGGAAAATACAAAAGACAATTCAAAATAAATGAACAGGGCTTCCCTGGTGGCGCAGTGATTGAGAGTCTGCCTGCTAACGCAGGGGACGTGGGTTCGTGCCCCGGTCCGGGAAGATCCCACATGCCGCGGAGCGGCTGGGCCCGTGAGCCATGGCCGCTGAGCCTGTGTGTCTGGAGAGACCACAGCAGTGAGAGGCGCGCGTACCGCCAAAAATAAATAAATAAATAAATGAACAGATACCCATAATTCTAGAAATGAATACTGTTGACATTTAAACATATTTTTTCCCTGTCTTTTTTTGGTGGGGGGGGGCACTGTTTTTCATAATGGAGATTTTTTTTTAACATAACTTTGCATTTTACCTAGCATGATATCATAGACATGTCCCCCAGGGCATTAAACATTCTTCATAAATTCCATTTTTAAGTTTTGCCTAATGTACCTTCTTATGGCTATAACATCATTTACTTGTTTCCCTGCTGTTGGATATTAGGCTGTTTCCAATTTTTTGAGGTTAGAAACAACACTACCATGAACATTGTGTGTGTGTGTGTGTGTGTGTGTGTGTGTGTGTGTGTGTGTATAGGTGTGACTGTTGGAAATCTGGCCATACTTTGTTGCCTATCTCAGATGAGGGTCAAAGGCTCCCTCCCATTGTGAATGACAGCTGTCAGGCAAAGGAAGGGCTGGGCCAGAGGCATCCATCTGGCTCCTGGGAGAGGCAATAAAACTCAGAGCACAGGGGTGTTATCAACATCAGGGAGGTCTTGCAGTTCCACTTGGTAATGGGGGAATCTAAAAGACAGATTTCAAAGGAAACATAGAGGTTTTCAAAAAGTCATTTGAATTGATTGGGTTAGTATTGCTTGGCTTTTAAATTACATGTGTTAAAAGATAGAGGATCTAATGAGTAGAGAGTAGCAGTTGCTTTGAATAAAAACTGGTAGGAATAGGCAGACATTGTCTTCTGTGCAGGCCAGTTCCCTTGGTGAAGCGGTCCCCGGGGAAGGAGCTTTGGGGTCAGCAAATCAGAATTCTGACTCGAGCTGAGCTATCTCAGGGCAAGTTGCTTGGCCTCTCTGAGCCTCAGATTCCTCACTTACAAACTGAGGTGGATGAGGACACCGTCATGGCTCACCTGCAGTTTGTTGAGAGGAACTGAACACCAAGTAAGGGGAAGGAAGTAGTGGCTGAGGCTGAGCCCTGAGGAGTTGCTAAGGCATGTTCTTGACCCAGAATTCTAAATAGATGTGCCTGTCCTCAGGACAGCCCAACCCAGAAGATTCACGCTTAACAGGATACGGAAATGAAGGGGGAGTCCTGGGTTATATTTTCAGAATCCACTGCAGGGATCTTAAGCGATCTCTCTTCAGGCATTTAATAAATGGTTTAATTTGCACACACTGGGTTTTCATAACTGATAGTTCAACGCTGTGCTTCCCACGCCCGCACCCCCCAGCCTGGTGGGGGACAGGGCTGGGCTAAGAGAAGGCTGAAACATTGCATTCCTCCCTCAGACACTTTAAAACCCTGCAATCAAAGCTGAGGCCTTATTCGGAAACAACTGTATCTGATGACAGCTTATTATGGAAGGTTCTGAACTTCTAAGAATTCCTTAGTAGGAAACAAACAAAATACAAAGATCTCTTCCGAATTTTCTGCCACTAGGAATTTTTATATTTCTGACTTCTCCAACAGTGCTGCATGTTTGCTAAAACGTAGGCACACAGATACAGGGCATGTGATGCTTGGGTGGGCGGAAGGCTAGCTTCAGTGGGCCAGGGAGCTGGAGAAAGTTTGGTTCAACTCCCACGCATTCCTGGGAGGTAGATTTCTCCATTAGCTCACCATGGACATCAAGAAAAGATTTCTGATGGGAGTGTGTTGGTGTGTTTTCAGATCCCAGGCACTTCTGAATCTGCAGAATGATAGGACAGAAAATCTTGATCACCTGTCATGTATGGGATGCTGACAGGCCCCAGGAGGTTTTATTTAGAGATATTCCAGGGGGAACTTACCATCCTGGCTTCATCTGCTCTTCTCTCTCAGGAGGAAAGAGTTACGCTTTTCCTGCTCCCACCCTGGACATTTTATTTTCACAGTTCTATGAAGTGCCCTCAGAGAGCTAAGCGTCAGGCTGAAGGCTCTGTGTATCTTTGCAACAGATTAGAACATATTCACATTTTATTTGTTCCCAGAGCAAATATTTCCCTTGGAATGAAATTGAAGCAGTGGAACAGGATCAGGCAGGACCGGCCACCAAAGACAGCCCCCCCCAGCCCCCAGGGCCTACACAGTTGGTTCTCCCCTATTGGCTCACTTAGGCCATAGAGACCCATATTGATTCCTCGATTCATTCAGAAATAATCAGTGAGTCCCACCCATGAACCAAGCACTGTGCTGGTTACAGAAATAAAAAGAGAAACAGATTCTGTCCTCAAGGGCTCATAGTCAAGTAGAGGAGATAAGAGGTGTTTGTATATGAATGACTCTAATCTAGGTGAGAAAGATAAAAGTCTTCAGAACTCAGGAGATCAAATGCTCTGAGGTGGGTGATTATTCTGTGTGTATATGTGTAAGGGTGGGAGGACAAGCGGAAGGTTGTGATGTGTATGTGCCTCTGTGTGTGTGTGTGTGTGTGTGTGTGTGCGCGCATGTTAACGGGAGTAAGCCTATGTCCGTAGTAAGTGGTGGTAGTGAATGTGGGTGTGAGTGTGTGGTAGTGGAGGTGCTATGTATGCGTGTGTGCATGTGTGCGTGTTGATCATGCTGGTGGTAGAAATGAGGTAGGAAAGACTTAGGCAAAGTGGGGTGGGTAGAAAAAAGATGGGTGGGGTATATGTGTATGGTAAGGTGTGTGTGTGTGCGCGCGCGCGCATGTGCGTGCGTTGTCCTCGGTCTTGGTAGGGCTGAGAGAGGGAAGGTCTACTGGCAAGTGCAGACGGGGAGAAGGAGGAGGGCCCGGCAGGCAGAGGACGGAGCCACGGAGATGGGACAGCTCTGGGGGGCATGTGCCAGGGGAGGGTGGGTGGTAGGAACTACGCTAGGAGGGAGGGTTTAGTTTTGATAAATGCTTTCTGATCAAGACAATGATCAGTTGGCACACACCAACTGTCCCTCGTCCTAAGCTCCTGCTAGGATCTTGGGTTAAAGGAGTCTTTTCCTTCCCTGAAGGTCGGACCCCAGCTAGAAGTCAGGCCTCCTGACTGAATCTCCGAGCGTTCACCGGGCCCCTTCTCAACCTGCACTGCTGCACCGCGGGTGCTTCTTACGGTTTCCAGTCTCGCGAGACCTCAGGATAGCGAAGGTGGATTCTACTGGGCTCGGGGCAGAGGAGAGTTAAATGCTAGGATCCCGGAGGCAAAGGTTAGAAATCAGGCAGTGTGTAGCTACCTGCCAGCAGAGCAAGGGGATCTCTAGCACCCTCACAATTCACGGGCTGCCTGGGCTAGGATCTGCATTTTGTGGAGCTTTTTAAAGAACAAACAAGGAGGCAGATGGTAGGAGCTGGCTCCCTTTCTCAAATTTTGGTTTGCTTTTCATTACTTTCCCCTTTCTAGATAGGGTCAAAGCTGCTGCATGATTAAACCTTGGCCAGGTTTAAATGTTTTATTTCCATTTAATTAGACAAGGAAAAGATACTAACATTTATAGAAAGTCTAATATTTGCAAGATACATGTCCTCTTCATAGTTCTCTGAGAGGTAAATACCATCATCCTCATTTTAGAGATGAGAAAATTAGGGCTAAGAGAACTAAGGTCACTAGCGCAAAATCACTCTGATAACTTCTGTAGTGAGTTCCCCATCACTGGTCTCCTAGCTGAAGCTTGAACCTGTCTGTTTGGCATAAAAGACCACACTCTTTTTATAATGCTTCCTGAAGTTTAGGTGGCAGCATGATATAGTGAGGTGATGGTGCATTTTGTCATCAGATGGACATGGTTTCAGACCCAAGCTCTTCCCTGTACTGATTGGGTATGTGAGCTTGTATTCCTTCCTTCCTTGGCAAATATTCAAGGGCCTGTTATATTCATGTTAAGCACTGAGCTGGGAACATATCAGTTAACTTCACAATCCCTGGCCTCTCAGAGTTCCAGTCTGATGGATAGTGCAGACCATGAAACAGGCAATTGCGATGTAGTTTGAGAAGTGCTGTGATGGGGAGGCACCAGATGCTATGGGAGCTTCTCTGTCCAACCTGGTAGCCACTGACCCCAGGCTAGTGCTGCCAATGTAAAATAAATACTGGATTTTGAAGACTTAGTATGAAAAAAATAATGTTAAGTAACTCATGAATAATTTTTGTATTGAGTACAGGTTGAAATGATAATATTGGGCTGGCCAAAAAGTCCGTTCAGGTTTTCTATAACATGAAAAACCCGAACAAACTTTTTGGCCAACCCAATATTTGGGATATGCTGAGCTAACTAAAATATTTGATTAAAGTGAATTTCACCTGTTCCTCTTTACTCCTCTTACGTGCCTATTAGGAAATTTAAACTTACAGATGTGGCTCACATTATATTTCGATTGAACGGCTCCACTCTGGAAGAATAAAGACATGGGATGATATTTCCTTAGTGCAACAATCTAAGAACACTTATCACGTGACTGCCCCAGGAAGGCACACAAGAGTTGCTTACCAAGTAGGAGTTTCTTTCCTTTTCCACATCATCTAAGTGGCCACTGTGGAGAGGGATGTTCATTGTGGGACCCTCAGTCCTCTGATGTGGAGGGTGTCAGGCGACAGCTCCAGAGCCTCTAGTTCAGCCCCCCTGAGGATTCCTTAGTCTTTGGGTCCTACTTCTTGAGAGGTAGCTGTTGTAATCCTTCTCTCCCCTCCCCCCGGTAAAAACCAGGGCTGGCAATCAGATGAAATAAATGTTGCTTATTGCCATGACCCCAAGCCATCTTTGCTTTCCTTTATTTTAGCAGAGGAAAGTCATGTGCAGTACGTTGGGTCTGATGTTCAATATCTTCATTGAGTTGAAAGAAAAGAGGAACTGTTGGATTAACGATAAGGTCTTTTTTACCTATTAGATTCATAAAACCAGGAAAGGTCTTGGGAATTGACTAGTCTCACGGAGATGCTTGCTTCTCAGAAAGTGAGGCTTTGAGAGGCTAGGTGGCTGGCCTTGGATAACAGAGCCAGCCAAGCTGGGTGGGACCGGGAACCCACTCTCCCAATATCCCTGTTCAACATGCATCTGCCACCCCACATTACCCATTCTTCTCTGAGATGCTCCCTTCCAGCTCCTCCCTCCCAAAGGCTCTCCCTGTTTGACACTTCGTCCTCTTCTGCTGCCTTCTCTCTCTGACTTGGTGTCTTCCCTTAATGTCAGGGGTGGCAGAAATGGGAGTCAAAAGATGGAGATAGGATAAAGGAAGGGAAGAAATGAACAGGACAAAGTGGAACAGAAAAAAAAAAAAGAAGAGAGATTTTGAATAGACATTAACAAATGAAGCCAGGGAGACTTTCTTGGCCTTAACAGAGGTTCAAGAGAGAAGACGACATGGGTGTGTTTAGAGGAGCCTGGATTTGGCTTGAGCCTGGCCATATGGCTTTGGAAAAACCTTAGTTTCCTCATCTTTAATCAACTTCACTGGGCTGTAGTGAGGAGTAAAAGAGACCATGTTTCTGAAAGGACTTTGTGATCTGTGAAGCACCACACCCATGGTCGTTATTAGCACTCATTAGAGGATAGGAGATGTCTGCTGTGAGAGCAGGATGAATTAGCAGGGTAATACAGGTGCCAAAGAAAGCTAACATGGCATCCAGAGCGAGGATGCAGCTCTGCACTTGTCCACCTGTTTCTGTGCTGTGTTCAGTCCTGGGAATCACAGTTTAAGAGGGACCTTGGCGAACTGTTGTCAGTCGCTCCACAGAAAGTTGCAAGAATAGCTTAGGGTCTGGGAGTCATGACATATAAGGGATGATTCAAGGATTTAGAGGATGTTTAGTCTGGAGGGAAAAAAAATAAAGAGTTAGGACAAGGGAGCTGTTTCCAAATATCTGAAAGCTGTCCTGGAGAAGAGAGGAGAGATTTGTTTTGTGTCGCTAGTGGCCAAGTCAGGGCCCAACGATGGGAGTGAATGGCCGGCGGATTTGGGTGCAAGAGGAGCCTATCTAAGGCTCAGAAAACCACTCCCAAATGGGCTTCCTGGGAAGGTGGTGGGCTGCCCATCAGCGGAAATCTTCAAGCAGATGTGGGTGTGCACAGACAGATGCGGTGCTGGGGAATCTGGCTCTGGCTGGAGGAAGGGCTAAGTGCCCTCTGGGAGCCCTCCCGTTCTGAAACCATGACCATGTCCTTCTGATCTCGCGGATCTTTCTTTGCTGCTTCCATCACCACTTTTTGCTGCCTTTTGACTTTTTGTCCCCCGCCCTGTGAATGGCTTTAGAGTTTTAGATTCAGAAATATTTCTGAATAATATGTGATAGTCTGGTTTAATGGAAAGTAGGAGGGAAGAACACCTAAAAACAAAGTCAGTTTTGTTACTTTTAAGGGCACACAGTAACCTGTTACGTGGGGGAAGGAGCAGGAACATGGTCCCCTGTGTTAGAAAATCTTGTAAATGTTAAAAGCAAATGGCTCATTCTTCACTATTGTTTAAAACACAAACACAACTGCTTAAGGCCTTTGTTCTTGAATGCACCAGCATTTTCCTCCTTTACCCAATTCTTTTGTTAGCTACAGAGATTCAAGAAAACTCTCACTATAAGAATTCAGTATCATAAACAACCTTCCAGATTCATAATTTCAGTGTTTTGCTGATTTGGTAACATGAAATTCTGTCCAAGAGGGGTTTTCTTGAATTCTTGCCTCTAGAAAAGCCGTTTTCTTGAGGAAAATATTTTTCATGCATAGTTAGTGTTTCAGCTGGGAGGGTGATAGCTGAATCTCCCCAGCTGAGTGGGCAGCTAAGCTATTTCCAGCATTTCCTTCTGCCCCCAAGTAGCAATTATGCATCTGTCTCACAGTGGCCCTGCCTCAAACATCCTAACCAACATTTCAGAAACCTCCATCTAGACTCAGAGGCACAAAATAGAACTCCGTAGATCCAGGTGGAAGGGGGAGGGAATGGGTAGGAGTGAGTAACATTTTGTGTAGGTTCCCTGAGGTTGGAGTCCATGCCCAGCCCCGAGGATGACAGCAGGGACATGGAGAAGACTGAGGGTTCCAGGTGTGAGTTCCAGGGCTTTCGTGGCAGGAAGAGCCTGGAGAGCAGACAGCAATGGCTCTTCAAACCCTGGGGAGTGGCCAGTGAGGCCAGGCTGGGCGGGGAGATGGGGGCTGAGAAGGCAGCAGGAGCCTGTGGTGAGCAGCTGACAAGCGTCCTCGGCTCCATCCTCGGGGGCTGCTGCCCCGGGCAGCGCCCAGTCCCCGAGGCTGCTGTGTTGGACCTGCACCTCCTTGCCCAGCCGCATCCAGGTGTGACCTTGGACCCTTGGCTCAGGACAGCCTCCACCTGGAGACCAGCTGAGGGACTTGTTCTTGGGGTCTGAGTTCTGGGCCGAGGGGCAGCCAACTCTGATGTGGAGTCCACGGCCTCGCTTCCCCTTCGCCCTTTCATTGCAGACCAGCTTCCTCTCCTGGTCTCTTCTGTCTAAGTGTGCTCTTCTGCAGGCTCCTCCCAGAGTGGTCCTGCCCTCCAGCAGGTGTGGTACAATGGTTCTCCAGCTTTCGGAGGCACAGGGATCTATCAAGAGTCCCAGGTTATAAATGTCAAGTCTCAGGGTCCTACTCTCAGAGATTGTGATTCAGGAGATCTGAGTGGGGTGCAGGAATCTGGACTCCCAAACGTTTCTGATGGTAAGCAGTCCATGGGCCACACTTGGAGAAACACTAGTTTAGAGGCAAGAACCTGAATCTGGGGGTATGAGAGAGACAGAACTAGGATACTTATTGTGTTACTTGTTGAGCAAGTGCATCCCTTTTTCTGCATCGTTTCCTAATCTATAAAATGCTAACCACTTCATAAGGGACTCTTCAGATGTCAGTGACATTGTGACATAAAACGTTTAGCAGGTGCTTCTTTAATAGAATTTCTGGCTTCCTCTCCCCCTCCTTCAATCTCAGGAAAGTGGCAATAGAGTTTCCCTTCTTCCCTGTCTTGGCATATCAGTGGTACCCGGCTCCCCCAGCAGTGGGCAACTGTGGAGAGGCTACAGAATAGTCTAGAGAAACATGCACAGCTCCAGTGCTCTTGGCTGACCAGACAATCCTGATTTCTCAAGCCACGGCATGAAAAACAACCCACCAGGAGGTCAGAGGCCAGCCATCTGCTACCATTTTTATTTGCAGTAAACCACAGAGTCAGACATACACACACACCGTACATTACAGAACAAGTCCACGGCACTCTAGGCAGGCAGACAGGCAGGCTGGAGCAGGCACCCACCATTACAGAACAACATATCTATGGGTGGGCGTGTGGGCAGTGGAGGTGGACGAGCCTGGAGGGAGGGATCTGGGCCCTGGCACTGTCTAGCTCGTTGCTGCCTCAGTCTCAGCTGGTAGAGTCTGCATTTAGGGGCTGCAGTTGAGGGGTGTTAGAACCTATAGCTTCATTCAACCTGAGCCCAGAGTCACCCCCAAACACGGAGGTTTGGCTAAGTTCCCTAAGAGGAAGCAGTGCTTTTCTGTTGGTGGAACTGAATTTTCTCCGAATACACTGGCAGTTAGAAAGGGTAAAAGAGGTCTGATACACAGAAGGGAAAAGGTTTACACTTCACCGATTGGGTATGTGTGTCTGTATTTGTGTGTGTGTGTGCGTAGATGTCTGTATACGTGGAGGGCTTATCCAAGAGTTTCCTTGTAGTGTTTCTTTTCCATGTTGGTCCCCCAAATCAGCTGATTTCTGAGCACTATCAATCCTCAAAAGGGAAGGAAAGTAGATTCTCGGCTGAGGGGCTAGGAGTAGCCCTCTGGGGTCAGCAGGGCTGAGGGGAGCCTTGGGGCCGGTGGAAGACCCACGAGAACAAGGATGGCAGCGTTTACTCCAGGTGAAGGCAAGATTGGTGAAATGGGAAGGTCTTCAGAGCCCCCGTTGTGTGATAGATGGAGAAAGAGAGGTCCCAGAATGCTACAGGACATGTCCAAGGCCACATGGCTGAGACAGGACTGCAGCCCCCTCCCCGTGTTGCTCTTGTTTTCCAGGCAGGGTTTCTTCCTTCAAACCACCATAGCTTCCTTCCTCAGCAGCCTCGATGGAACATTTGCCAGATTTTTCCAAGATAGAAGGGTCTTGTTTTCTGCAGAGAGAGAAAAGCATCCATCAGAACCTCCTTAACAGGTGGTGGCTTCTTGGAATTATGGTTACTTGCTAACAATAATCCTTCCTCTGAGGTCTCTACCGAGCATTGAGGATGACGGTACAGAGTGGCACACAAGGTGACTTCTTCCCATTCTACAGGAGAGGGCAGCTGTGCTGTACGCTGGGTCAGCAACCTGCTGTCAGATCCTCTTCTCTCTTTAGTTGAATCTCCTGCCTCTTGCCATCTGGAGAAGGAAAAAAAAAAGATGCTGCAGGTTTTGAAATCTGCTTCCTTGTCAGGTGACCTGCCCGTTAGAGCACATGGCCTCTATCAAGACCAGAAGCTACCTTGGCAGGTTCAAATAGATCAAAAGGGGCACATTCTGGGGCACCAGGCCCTGTCCAAGCATTGACCTGGCCTGCTCCCTACCTAAGGGCCTGGGGAAATGGCTTTGGAGAGGAATTCTGTATATGGTGACGTAGGAACCAAGGCTGAATGACCACCACCTATTATTCAACGACCATCAGCAGAGCACAGACATTATGCCACGCGAGCTACCAACTTGGTGTGAAAGGTTGGACTCAACGATATCTAAGGAAGGGCTTTTCCAGCAAGAGGGGCCTATGATTCCACAACTCCCCGCTCAATGGACTTTTCAGATCAATTGAGATAGTCTATCAAATTGTGACTCCAGAAGGGTTATGCTTGTGGGATTTTGCTTATTTGTTCTCTTTTTGTTGATTTTTATAGAATTCAAACCCTCTTAACTGCCATGGCCTCTTGTCCTTTCTTGTTCCTGATTCTGTTGTTTTTACACTGAAACTAATATACTTATGGTCTAGGATGTTGAACTATGTCATTTTGGGTTAAACGTCCCAACAGTTCTGTCCCCACAAAGGTGCTTTACAGCTGAGATGTGACTCAAAAGGTAAAGAGGAAAAGGAGTGTAGTATTGAACAGGGGGTAAGTGAGACACTGAGGACGAGAGAAGCTGTGAGACGCTGAAATGCATCCTGAGACTGGGCTCTGGACTATGTCCTCTGATCTTTTAAGCACAGACTTGCCTGGAGATAACAAAGCAGGTAGGTATCTCCTATGATCCCTCTGACCCTCCGATTTCATGTAGAAACACTCTAAAAATAGAATCACGGGGGGAAAAATGAAGAGAAACATCATGAGGATAAAAGGAAGAAGCAAAAGTAGAAGCAGCGGACCCTGGGGGTGGGTGGAGGTTGAGAAAAGCAGAATGTGATGGGAAAAAGTGGAGAAAAATAAGAGAACTGCACTGAAGCATGTTAAGAGGTTAATGTACCTGCTTAAAAAATAGACATTATTTAATCACAAACTTCTTATTGATGAATACATGAATAGATGCATTAACCATCCTCTCTAGCCCCATTTTTTTTTTTTTTTTTTTTGTGATACGCAGGCCTCTCACTGCTGTGGCCTCTCCCGTTGCGGAGCACAGGCTCTGGACGCGCAGGCCCAGCGGCCATGGCTCACGGGCCCAGCCGCTGCGTGGCATGTGGGATCTTCCCGGACCGGGGCACGAACCCGTGTCCCCTGCATCGGCAGGCAGACTCCCAATCACTGCGCCACCAGGGGAGTCCTCTAGCCCCATTTTACAGGTGGAAAACCTGAGATATAATTTGACTTGCCCAAGTCCCTGCTGCTAACTGGTGTCGGGGTAGGAAAGGGAGCTGGCCCACGAGAGGAGCAGTGCAGAGCTGAGCAGAGGTAGGAGAGCGCTCTTCCCCGCCTGAGGCTGCGTGGGGAGGAGATGCCCTTGGGTCGTGGCCTGTGAAGCTCTGAAGGAGACAGGCTGAGGCCCCGGCCTTCTCTGGCTTTGCCTCCGGCTAACCGGGCGTGGAGGGCCTGGAGTAACTGAGGCAGCCCCGTGGAACGCGTTACTGCTGGAGGCCCTCCCCGTCCCTTTCTTTTCCTTGATGGCCACAGAAGAACCAAACCCTGACCTAAAATCTTCCCTCCTCCTCGTGGGAGCCATGTGAAACATCCACTGGATTTGGAGGTTGGGCTCCTGGCCCTCCCTTGCTTTCTCTGTCTCCTCTCGTGTCTCTGAGTCTCCAGAGTGCAGTTCCCAAAAGTTTCTCTCCTCCCTCAAGAACATGGAGGCTGGGCAAGGATGGCAGTTCTTCCCAAGTCATGTGGAGGCATAAGCAATTTCCTGCAGACGGCCTGCCTCTGGGGACATCTGACAGATTTCCATAAATCCCCTTATTTTCATCCCTTTGGGGGAAGACAGGAATTCCCATCTATTTTCTCTCCCTCTGCCCCAGACCCTGCTCACAAACATCTCAGAAGGAACACTTGAGCTGGCATCCTTTGAGTCATCAAGAAGGCTTCCGTCCAGGGAGATCAGCTCGGTGCTTTGTGCCCACCTAGAGGGGTGGGACAGGGAGGGTGGGAGGCAGGGAGACGCAAAAGGGAAGAGATATGGGGATATATGTATAACTGATTCACTTTGTTATACAGCAGAAACTGTTATACAGTATAAAGCAGTTATACTCCAATAAAGATGTTAAAAAAAAAAAAAGCCTTCTGTCCTCCAATCCCATTTTATTTCTCTCTTTGCTCCTCTGTTGAGATCCCAAGCAGGATGGGCTTATCACGGAAAAGAGCCGAGGAAAGGGCAGCGGCCACTGGGAAGAGGACTCAACATATGCAAGTGAACTTTGTCTCTGTTACTCCCCCTCAGGAGACCGTGTCCATTTTGAGCACTGGGATACAGGATGGGACCCTGTGCTTCCTCTTCCCTGCTACCAAATGACTCACGAACAGCAGTATAGACAGGCCTCTGGTTCCGCAGACAGAGAAAAGGCAAGTCATGTTGCCCAGAGGAGGCAGCAGGGGTGTGCAGACCCGGCCCGCTGTCGTCTCCAGGAAGGCCTGTCAAGAGCTCTTCTCCAAGCCCCAGGGAGCTCATGTGTTTTCACGCCCATCAGTGGGTCCTGGGCTTCAGGGTGCCGGGGGTTAGGCTGGATAAAGGAGCTCAGAAGAGACTGTGTTCTTCAAAAGAGTGGGTGCTCCGGGAAGAAAACATGTTCCCACTAGCAGGAGGATGAAAACAATCTTCATTCCCGTCTTAGTCAACACCAACTCTCACTCCTCATGGCAGCAGTGTCAGGAAAGGAGAAGGTGGTACTTGGTCTTACGAGCCCCATGGTGTTGGGAGATGGTGTGGTGGGCTGGGGTGTTTAATGAGTCAGAGGTCTGCAGCAGTGCACTGGGGGTAGAGATGAGAGAGCGTTTCTTCCTGACGTTTGGGAAGTCGGACGGGTGCTCAGTTAGGTCCACCGGCCACAGGCTGGGAATCAGGCCTTGGGTGAATACCAGGCCTTGCTTTCCAGTTGTTGCTGCCACCTAGGCTGTTCTTAAATAATAACTCATTTCATTCATTGACTGAGATGGGCTGAATATTCTGAAACCTGCTGTCATTCATTTTACCGTCCTCCCTTTGGTTGGGCAGAGTCACTTTTGAAAGCAAGCCAACCAACCACCTTGCCCACTATCTTGTCCAGAACGTCTGCAGTCAGCCTGCCCTGACCCCAGAAGCCGAGCACAGAGCACGTGGAACGTTACCTGCTCCGCTTACACTTTGCCCATTGAAAATGATAGCTCGCCCTGCGAAGTGGGCCTCCCAGATGGTCTCTCGGGGCTTGACACAGCTCCAGTTCAGTTGCCCCAGCGGAGGGGGAGGGCCTGTCTGTACACCTCAGCAGCTGTCCGCTCCCCCAGTCTAGCTTCCTCGTCTTCACGCGGTGGGGGCAATAACCAGAACCGGGTTTTATATGGTTTTTAAACGAACCTGCAGATATGATGTTACTGTTTTATTTGTCCCAACTAGTACTGTGCCTAGTCTTCCTGTAACTCCTACTGTTGTTTTTTTTGTTTTGTTTTGTTTTTTGCAGTACGCAGGCATCTCTCTGTTGTGGCCTCTCCCTTTGTGGAACACAGGCTCCGGACACGCAGGCTCAGCGGCCATGGCTCACGGGCCCAGCCACTCCGCGGCATGTGGGATCTTCCCGGACCGGGGCACAAACCCGCGTCCCCTGCATCGGCAGGCGGACTCTCAACCACTGCGCCACCAGGGAAGCCCACTCCTACTGTTTTAAACAATATTTATTTCAAAAATAAGAACACGCATCCTTCAGGTACATTCAAGTGCTTTGCGTTTCCTCTCTGGCATCATCAGTGCTTATAACACTCCCCGATTTAGTGTCTTTTGAGAATGTAGTTAACATGCTGTTTACCTTCCTCTTTCCAGATCAATCAGGAATGTTTTGAATACAGCTAAGATCTTCCTTGGGTTCCACCCAAAACTTTCTCCTATCAGTGACACAGCAATGTCCTGGTTAACATCTACTTGTGACAACTGCATTCAGTCAGCTGAGAAATGACTGAGCTCAGATGCACAACACCCTCAAATCTTCCTTCAGCAACATGGATGATACACACAACATTTAACACTTAAGAAGGGATCCCCCGTAATGATGTATATGTAATATTTTGGTGTGAGGTGTCATGACATCTATAATTTAAAGTATTCCAGTAGAAGAAAAGATGAAGCAAATATGGCAAAACGATAACAACTGTTGAATCTAAGTGATGGGTCTATGGGTTCTCATTATACGTATGGCTCTACTTTTCTGTATGTTTGAAAACTGTCATAATAGAAATTATTCCCAGATGGTCTAATTCCAGGAAGTATATGTAACTGGGGGTGGGAGCTCCAGGAGGCTGATGGGGTGGATGGGAGTGGGAATTGCTTAGTCCTCGTAAGTTTATGATCATTACCTTAATGCCTGGTGGTAGCAGTGTGATGACAGCAAACCCCACACAGCAATTCAATGACATCCTCTATCATTAACACCTTCCATGCACGGATGGTTCTCTAAGTTAAAAGCCAACCAACCAACCAAAAGTTCTCAATCTTTTCACCTCAAGGATGTTGGGGTGAGAGGAAATATCCACCAGGAAAATTTTTCTTTTCTTGAAGATCATGCCATTTTCTGGTAACCACTTGGTACCAGTTTTTTTTTTTTTTTTTTTTTTTTCTTTAAAGGAAAGCACAAGAAAAATAAAGTTCATTAATTACTTTGAAAGTACTGTTGTTTAGTGCCTCCACAGTAGACTTTCTGGAATCTTTCTCTGGATTGCTACTTATATTGTGACATTTATAAATTCTTTTTTTTGGTATTATCTAACATAAAAAGAAATTACCATTTTTATTGCCCCTCACTTGTAATTCTTGCGAAGATTCCATTTTAAAAATAATTTTTTTTTGGAAGGGAAAAAGTTTTTTTGCATTATTCTAGAAGCAGTCTTTTTACTCCAAATTATGATTCACTCAACACATTTTTAAAAGGACACTTCAAGTCTCCATCCCACCTTTAGATATGAGGTACTAAATTCTGATGTTTGACTGCCCGACCTCACTTCACCGGACCTTTGATGTGATCTCTGTGTGTCCTTTAATACGATCTTTAATATTCTGTGAATACTCTGATCTGGCTGAACACCAAGGTATTCACGTTGGTGCTCTGTTCTCTGATCGGTGTCTTAGGAGGCGGCCCCACTGTGCCTGGGAGAGAGGGCCTAAGAAGGGAGGTGGGCAAGGCGTATATGGACTTGCTGCCGCCCAGACCTGCTCTGGCCACTGTCACTGCGCCCAAGCTAATGCCGTTTCCCACTCCAGCTCTGTGGAAGGGGGAGGGGAGGGACTTGGATTTCGTTTTGAGAAGGAAGTAATCATGCACAGGGGTGGGGTCGGGGGGGGGGGGGGTTGGGTGTCGTAAATCCCTGTCACTGTGCTTGAAGCTCAGTGGCCTCAGCCAGGGTACTGCTGGCACGAACATGGGCTCTGAAAGGCAGATCCTGACAGATCTGAATCCCAGATCTGCCCCATGAGATTTGCTCCGTTTCCTCACTTGTCCAATGGGGAACCGTATAACTCTGACTTCATAAGGTTCTGGTGAAGTTTAAAAGTGGTCATAAAAGCAATAGGCTTTGGACTGGACAATAAATGATAGCTGTTATTTAATAACCATTTCATCAATGCCTGGACATTTCCATTTTACCATGAACTCAATGTTAAGCGTTTTTAAGAAAAAAGGATTTCTCAGTCCTTTCTTCCGTTTTTGGACTGAGTGTTCAGGCTCATCTCCCTTGCCCAAATAAACCTGCTAGAAAACCCAGTTCTCTATCTCTTTTCATCTCATGAGTCTGTATCTTATTATGCTGATCTCTTACTGTGTTGTAATTCCACTTCTGTGCTGTCTTTTTTTGTTTTGTCAGTTCTGACCTGACCTCTCAGTAGAAGACTGCAAATATTTCTGTCTTTTTGTCCAAGCTGAATTTCATATTTTCTGAATCATGAAGCTGCCCTCCATGTGACCTAGAAAGCTCTTTGATGATCCATATTTAGCTGTATCCATCACTCAACAGATGTCTGAGTAGTTAAAGGCCCTCATGAACTCCCTCTACATCCTGTGGTTTCAAGTTTCTGAGTTGTTAGTTAAAAAGCTTTAATCCCTTCCACCCGCTTTCCCCTACCCATTCCAGGGTAGAAGGACAGATACCCATTTTAGCTATTCATTCATTCAACAAGTATTTACTCATTACCTGCTACATGCTTGATACTGGGTTAGATGTTATCCTCTTTGCTTCCAAATTGCATTTTCTAATTTGACCCATTTAGACGAGTACTCCAAGTTTTTTGATTATTCCTCTAGAATCTTCACTGAGCATCCAATTAAATGGTCCCTTCTACCTGTAGTGTTTCCTGACCCCTGGGAGACTTGGAGGCTTAATCGCAAACCCTGGTGCCTTGCTATAATGCACCTGCCATTGTGTCTACAGATTCCAAGATAACATAGGTTCAGCTTGGGATCCATCTCAGGGAGTTTAGTTAGCAGGTAAGGCTGCAGGGCTCTGCTGGTTGGCTTCCACCATGAACATGAAGAATGAAGTAGTAGCAAGGGTGAAATGCCCTGCAAGTTAAGCGGCTAGTTTCCAAAACCCCATGGTTTTCTGTGTCCCTGGTTTCCCACAGAGATGCTCAGGAGGAAAGATGCCTCTCTGCTTTTTGAGCTCTCTGGATCTTGCCATTAGATAGCATCTCTTGGCATCTGAAAGGCAGCCTGCCATTCTGTTCTCCCGTGGAACACAGATGGCCCAGCCCACGTCTATCACTAATGAGGATCACATGCAGAGCCTTCTTGCTGGAGGCTCCCTTCCACAACCCTAGCTCTCCTTCCCCGTGCAGGCCAGTCACTGCTGACCATGGCATTTAGGTCTGAGAAGGCTGCTTGCTGCTCTCCCACTCACAGAGTTGAATAGAAAAATCTATTAGGCGGGCCTTGGGAAACAATTCTCATTCAGCTAGAATTTGAAACATTGAGGATTAAGGGATGGCTGCCAGTTTGATTGCAAGGGTGAAGTTTTGGGTTCTAGCTGCCCATAGAGGCTGTTGAGTTTCCATATGAGCAAGCACTGGAAGTTCTTCAGTAGGAACATGAGTAGTACCTGTTGTCATTCTGAGCTTGTTAGTCCCATCCCCAATACAGAGGTTGACCAGGTAGGACATCAATTTTTCACTGCTGTGTAATCTCACCCAGGATGATGGTAGGGTTGGAAATAGTGAGATAAGAAGGTTAAAGGCATCAGAATATAGTAGAAAAAGCATAAATGCTGATGTAAGACAGACCCATGTCAAGTCTTTGCTCTACTAGTTGCTATCTGTTTGACCTTGGACAAGGTACTTCACCTTTCTATACACTAACTCCTTTTTCTGTGAAATAAGCCAAATGCCCAGATCATGAGGATTAAGTGGGATAGCACATGATAAGGCCTTGACACAGTGCCCTGTACTCAGCAAGCCATAAATGAGAATTCCCTTTCCTGTTTTCTTTCTATAGTAGAAATTTAAAATATGTACTTGAGTATGGTGGAACGTTAAGGTGAGCTAAAAATGACGGCCCCATGTGAAATCCTACACAATTCTGTTCACCTGTTTTATGCAAAACTTGACTGGTATTTGAGATGTAGGATAGTTTCTTTTTCCTTGCTATTTATTGCAAGTCGGATGCAGGTCTGGTACTCGTGACTAGGAGAACAGTTCCAAACTGCTAATACGAACACCAACAGAAATGCAAAATCTCTTTTGGGCTTAACACTGTAACTCATTCCTTTAACTTGCAGAGCTGCCAAGGAAAGGTCACCACCACCACTAGCTGCCCTTGAGGGCGCCAATGATTCTGGTCAATCCCACCATGTACAAGTGTGGTCTAACTGCTCAGTACCAGTTAGACCAGAAAGTACTTTTCTAGAACAAGGAGCAAAGTACTTTAGAAAACTACTTTATGAATATTATTTTTGGATCCAGAAATCTCTCTGGGAGTCATCTTTCACTCTTCCAGAAAACAATGGACACTGAGGTTTGCTGCTCAAAAGGAAGTACTAGACCTATTGATTTAACACTGATGCCTACTAAAATAGTTGCAACAGCTTTTAAACAAGGTAGATCAATCACCTCTTGTTCCTCCTCAACTAGGTCAAGGCTCTTCCTATAAGAGGAGGTGGCTGTTCACTCCCTCACAAGTGAGCTCTGTCCATATTCGGCCAGCTAGCTCCAAGAGTGGTTATTAAACTGAATAAACATCGATCCTTTCCACAACTGTGTTCTTTAGACCTGGTTCTGTCCTCTAGAGCTACACAGATGAAATCTGGCCCCTGGCAGCTATCCTGTTTTCCCCTTAATTTTTCTGTTTTCCCCTTAATTTTTCCCCAATCCCTTCTCCACTCAGGAAGCAAAGAGGCCAGATCCTTGATTCTTGCTTGAAGACACGTAGAGGGGAATGATAAAAGTAGTTAAACAATCACAGAAGAAACTAGAAAGAGTGTCTTAAGAAGAGAAGTTCCTTGTCCTAGAAAAGTACTTTATGGAATATTATTGCAGAGGATGGTTACTTCCATGTTCCCATCTCCACGGAGAACAGAAAGAAGAAATGGTGGGCTTAAGGCAGTGTTTCTAATCTATGGACGTCAACAGACAAATCAAAGCCCACCATTTCTTCTAGAAGGGGATCTAGTATTTGACCACAGAACAACTCTTTTGTTCATGGAGCATTTTATGGATACTGGTATTGTGTGAAACACATTTTAGGAAATTATGGTTTCAGATATGCTGCAGAAACTTAAACTAGACTTTTGAAATAACTTCCTGATTGATTATGGTCAGATCCTGGGACTGGTGGCCAAGGAACACTGAAGTTTCCTTCCTTGGAGGGTTGGTAGACTCCTTCTCTCTCCCCTTCTCTCTCCCTTTAATATCAGCATTAGACATCCATCTGCCTGGGAGCCTTGGGGTGTAGGTCGGTGACACAGGGAATCTGGGAGTCTAGATCCTTCCCATCCCCAGAATCTATTTTTATGGATCTCGATCATGGTAGTGTTCCATGGAAGGTACAGCCTAGCTAGGACTGAGGGTTTTGGCTAAGAGGAGAGGGGGCTAGAGATGGGAAAAGTTGATGCAATTATTTTTGGCAGGAGTTGGAACCAAAGCAGCAGGAGAGAGTAAGTTTTAAGACTCTCTGGCAAAGTAACTTCCTAATCTGTCACTGGGTATGTGTAAAAAAGTGATTAGTGGGTCTCTATATTTATCATGATTACTCACAAATATGTAATTTACATAATATATACAGCACATTAAGTACTATGTCACCTTATATAATGTCCATATGTATAATGTATATGCATGTTATGTAACGCCAGTCTGGAGGTTCTTCCAGATTCTGCCAAGTATTTCCTAATTTATTTGGCAATTTTAACATATCTTTTCCATCTGTGGAAAGAACTCTCTTGAGAGGAGCTGGTCTCTGACCTGAAATGTAATCATTCTACTAAGTCTGTCTCCATTCTCAACTCACTGGAGGAAACCTACAAAGACCAAGTCATAATGAGATGCAACGCCTAGCCCATTAGTCCAGGGACAACACAATGTATTGAAGACTTCCTGTTTCATTCTTTTTACTGCTAGAGGGGTAGAACTGTGGGGGCAGGTGAGAACATGTCTGGGGCACGGCCAGAATCAGAATGCGATGAGGAATAAGGGAGGATTCTCCCCTGACTGCCTAACTTTGAGAAGTCACTAAATTATAGTAAGCCTTGCTTTCCTCATTATTTAGATGGGGCTAATAATATCCTCTCTGTCAACCTCAGGGGTTGCTGTGAGGAGCACTATGACGAGGTACTCCACAGTGAGAAACCACAGTCCCAGTAGTTAAGGGATGAGTTGCAAAGTCAGATTAAACACCACCACCAGACTTACTGAGGTTACAAAATTGAAAGTACAATTCCACTGATGTTTGCTATACTTTGTGGCTTTGAGGAGGACACGGGCCATGTCTCTCAAGCAACGTTGCCAGTCCTGTGCACCACAGTGGGCAGGCAGGGGCCAGTCTCTGACTTGTGAGTCTCTAAGAATCACTTTCACCTGTTGATAGTGCCATGCCTCAACAGCCTCAATCTTGGGGGGCTGAGGCTGAAACACATTCAAGAATTTCTGCAGATGTCTTAGAATCAGTGACCCCCAAACTGAACCTGCCTTCATTTCAGAATCAAGTGGCTTCCAAGATAGTACCTGTTGTCATTCTGAGCTTGTTAGTCCCATCCCCAAGGAGCCCATCATTCAGGACATTCTTCAGGTGGCCTGCTTTCCCCTTGCCCAGCGGTCTGCACTGTTAGGTTGAACAGGATGGTTCTAGATCTCTGTCTGAGACGGTCCTAGATGACTCCTTCTTTCAGAGTTAGGATCAGTTTGCACACACAATCTTAATTTTACCTTCCTTGCGCAAAGTTCCTGACCCAGTGTTAGGAGATCAGAGGAGATCTCCCCTTAGACATCTCAGTCCTAGATGACTCCTTCTTTCAGAGTTAGGATCAGTTTGTACACACAATCTTAATTTTCCCTTCCTTGCTCAAAGTTCCTGACCCAGTGTTAGGAGATCAGAGGGAGCTCAGTGGAGTGATGTCGAGTGGGTCCAGGTTTCCTTTTCGGAAATCTCAGAGGGGACGGAGGCTGAAGGAGCAAAGGTGCCGAGGTGAATGTTTCTTTTTACCATCAAAGCTCTCCACAGACTTGCCCTCGGGGAGGGCGGTGATGCTGTTGCCAGCTGAATGAAGCCCACTGAACTCTGCTGAGGCCCCTCTGGGCACTGGCTGGCAGCTCCCTGCTGAGGTGCCTCTGTCCTGAGGTCATCCAGGCAGCCAGAGGGGTTTCTAGATTAAGAGACTATGGTGACCATGATGAGATGACATGTGGAGAGTTTAATTTGAAGATCTGTCCACCGCCTTCAACCCTGGACCAACTTCTCACCAGGTCAGGCCAGAGAGAGCCTCTGGGAAGTATTGGGAGGCCTCATTCTCTCATGTGGGCTTGTCCCGTCCACACATGTGCCACACGTTCATTCCTCTCTGGCAACCTGGATCCAAATGGAATCGCTTCTCAGTGACCAGAAATGACCCTTTTCCAAGATGTGTAGGTTCTTTTCCCTGTTACATATCTTCTTAGTGGTACCTAGTCCCAAACCACATTAGCCAAGATACCATGGACAAGTCTCTTAACTTTTCCGAGACTCAGTTTCCTTATCTGACAAATGGGAGAGTAAATCCTGCCCAGCATAGCTTTCATGTTGTTTTGAGGATCCAGAATAGAAATTCTCAGTCTCTTTATGATAAGGAGATACTTTAATTTCCCTTAAATCTCATGATCACCACAGGGCAATGTGCCTTGACAATGAAATGGCAGAAACGGGGAGTCAGAGCCTTCTTTTTCTTTCCCACTTTCTGTTCTTGTACTGCATATTTTTTTCAATCCAGAAAAATCCACCAGTAAATAAATATTTGTATATATAAATATATATATGCTACATATAAGTACACACACCTAAGACCTTCAGTAGGGCCTTCAGGTAGTGCTTGGGGAGTGGTCGTTGCAGAGGCAGGAGGGAACTGCCTGACGCCTTGTCTCCTGGTCTCCTCAGCAAAAGGCCCTTCCCTCCCATCTTCTTTGCCTTCAGGAATAGTCTGCCACCAGGGCTTGGAACTCAAACAGGAAACACGCTGTGGCTTGAAAAAGAAAGAAGCTGGGGGTGGTTTTTTTTTTTTTTTTCTTCCCTTTTTACACAATATTATGACACCAATTTGAAAAATAAATCTCAGTTTCTCTGCTTTCCCTCCCAGGTGTTCACAGAACTAAGAAAATAAATACCACATCTAAGGTGTGCTATGTAGGCAGCTCTGGGGGCTCTTGGAGCCGGCTCTAAACAAACACACAGCCAGCAGAAGGCTTCAGGAAAATCACCAGTGCCCACTGAGGGTGCGCAGAACCAAGGGAAACACAGCTTTCCACAGCCTTTCTGCCTCCTCAGCAAGTTCCGGGAGAAGCTGTCACTCGAAGGACAACCAAGAAACCAGCGTGCGTATGCTGAGTCCTGCCAAGGGCTGCGATCTGAGAGTTGGAGGTGTTTTTGTCTCCTCACAGAGGGACCTTTGTGAGCGTCCCCTGGAACGCAGGCTCTTTCCCTTGGCCACATCCGATCTCCCCTTAGACAGGAAACCTGCAGCCTGCTCCTTGAGAGCGGCGAGGAAACTTGCAGGGGTGGTGGAAAGAAAGGGGGGTTTCTCCTTCAGTCTCAGAAAGTCCCGCTCAAGGTCTTCTGGGAAAGTGGGAGTTGCTGCATGAGCCAGCTGCACCCTGGAGGGCTCTAAGTCCATTCACAATGTCCTGCCGGCACTGGCTCTGTTGGAGTGTGTCCATGGTTGAAATAGAATGGATGTCAGGGTGAAGCCTTCTTGTTGAAGGGTGGCTTGGCTTCCACTGGTTGGAGAAGAGAGTGTGTGTGTGTGTGCGCATGTGTGTGTGTGTGGTGTGTATGTGTGTATGTGTGTGCTTCAGTTTCTTGTCTTCTCTCTTGGTTGAACTGGCATTGGGCATAGTGTCTAGTCTTTTGAACGGCTCTTCCTCCTCAGAGAAAAGAAGCTGCTCTTCTGGGGAGGCCCCATCATCATAGGCGCTTGGTTCTTGTGAGTAATTTTAATCTAAAAGCAAAGAGGCAGAAATGAATTAGTGGCCTGCAAATCCCAGAAGCCTATGGGAGAGTGATCTGCAGAGAGAGGAAGGGAGGCCAGCTTCGGGCTGGAAGGAGCCCCATGCAGAAGGACGAGTGTCCTTGAACAGCTTCAGAATTGGCAACTGGACCCTGACTGGGCCTGGCGTTTGGCACTGCTGGGAGCAAGGGGCGGAAACGCTGGGGAGAGACAGGTGTGAGCTTCCCACGTGGCGATCAGCTGAGCTGATCACCTGTCTCATGTCCTTGCTATTCATAGTCTCTCAGAATGTCACAGCCAGAGGAGACCTCAGGGACCATCTCATTCAATCCCTCTGCAGGGTAGATAAAGGAATGGAGATCTCAATGCTCTCTCGAGCCTTGGATTAGCCTAGGGTCGCACAGAGAAGGCCAGAACAGCTAGAGCATAGTTCTTTGGATTCCCCGCCTCCACTGCTCCTGGCCATTCCTGCCTGGGCCCTGCAGAGATGTCAACCAGTAACTCCAAACTGACCTAGAGGCTTCAGTCTGACCTCCGACCCAAGCGCTACTCATGTGGAAAGTTTCCGAGGGAGTCTCTTAGGCGTTTCCTCTTTTCTTAGTCTTCTAGGGGAGACCCAAGTTTCTTTTAAAAGCTTTTATTTTTGTTTGAATTTTAGGTTTAATGAGTGCCTTCTGCAAACTTTAAGTCAATTGGAAGTGAAAGACACTGGCGAATTCTCATCTTTTGGTCTTTCTTCCCAACCTTACCCTCAGGGTATGGCTTCAAAATGCTTACTCCCTATTTGAATGTGGCCTGGTGACACTGATGCGTTGATAATCTGCTTTGTCAGTCCAGCAACATTTGTCAAGTAGGAAGATGATGTGGGAACAAGAGGCACTTAGGATTCAAAGACCTGGGTTTGGGTCCTAGGACTCCCCCTTCTTTGCTGTGAACCTTTGGACAAATCATTTAGCCTTCAGAAGCAGTGCTTGCGGAACTGTAAAATGAGGATAGCAGCATTTATTCTATTTTTCTCACAAAGTTGTTGTAAAGATCAAATGACAATCTGTCAATGAAAGCCCAATGTAAACTGTAAAATGGAATGCACCAGTCAAATAACTTATCTTACACTGGAGGAGGAGAAAGATGCTTGTCAAAAGAAACACAATCTATGAGCCCGTTCTCTTGAGTTTTACCACCTATTGAAATGACAGTGTGACCCTAGAGAACAACAGAAGAACTCCTGAAGAGAGAGACCCATCAACAAGTTTAAATGTAGGATAAGCCAAGTGTTGTCAAAAAGAAGTTAGGTAAGGAATGAGAAGAACCTGAATGGAGCAATTGAGGAAGAATTTTAAGATCTGAAAGGAAGGGAAGAAAATGTGTTGGTGAAAGAGAAAGGGAAGGCACTAGGTTGAGGGGCTACATACCAGCTGGTTGAGTGTGGACCAAAGGATGAGAAATGAGGTCACGAATACAGGTGGGGCAGTTGGTATAGGGTTTAAAGGGAAGGAGGCAGCAGAGATTGGGTTTAATATGAGGTAGTGGGGAACCATGATAACTTTTTAAGCTGGAGGATAACATGAAGAAAAGAGTTTGAAGGGAATTATTCAATAGCTGTTGTCGAGATGAGCTGGAGCTGGGAAGAGTCTGGCTAAGAGGGTTCTACTGCAAGCCAGGTTTAAATTTATAAGGCCCCAGGATATAGAAAGAAAAAGATGGGGCCAAAAGTCATTGTGGGGAATGAACATAACCTGGGGGAAGGAAGCTGAAAAAGACTGTTAGGTTGGTTTCCATCAGCCTGAAAATCTAGGAAGGGAGTAAGTCTCTCTGTTTTGTGGTAGTCACCAGGGGAGCACACCGACGACACATCAAGTCCCGTTTTGTGTTATGTGCCCTATTATGGGCATTGTCTTTATCTCAGAATTCAGGGAAGTGAGGCACTTATCTGTGGTGTGAAATTTAGCCCCATCTGATGGTAGTGATTTGTGGCACATTTCCTGTGGTAAGCCTTGTGCCACTCTGGAGCGCAGGGGCCCCGAGGGGAAGAAGACATTCATCTTATTCACCTTGGTATTCCCTGAGCCAGCGCAGAGCCTGTACCTGCTATGGAAGTACTGACTGGTTAGCACAGCCAAGAAGAACGGGGGAATGTTCCGGCAGTGGAGCTGGCCGTGCTTGGGACAGAGAGTGGTAGCTGTGGCACCGCTTACATTTCCCATTGATGGAGCCCATTTTTTTAGACCGTGGAAGATCCTTGCTTCTCCTTTTTCTCCCTCTAGCTGACCCGTTTATTTGCTTGTTAGCACCTCCAGGGCAAAGGGGAGGAGGTGAAACTCAAATCCCTTTCATTTGGGTTTTCAGCAGTTTTGACAAAGGTCTTGATGGGGCAGGAGTTTGGAGATGCTGGGTAACGTGAGGTTTTGACGTGGTTTATGGATTCTAGTTCTACAGATAACTGGGAGTTCACTGTACGTACATACACTGGGGGCAAGAAGTATGAGATCATGTCCTCAACTCGAGTCAAAGAAATGTCAGTATCTTACCCCCTCATCCCCAGATTAGGAGGGGCTAGTGGGTTAAATAGGTAAGATCCCATTTTAGGAGGTAGTTGGATGTGGTTAAATCTGCCTTTTCAACCCCTGATGGAAAGAGGGCATCCCACATTTCTGTAGTTAGAACCCAAACCTCTCTGGTCAGGCAATTAACTAAAGTCTGTATGATTGTCTTAAAAACCCTTCATCACATTTATAACATCTGGCAAGCACTAGAGACAGCAGCCCCATGCTCTTAGCTTTCTGTTTTATTACAGAGAAAATTTGTTAACGGTTAAACATGTCACATTTTCCTTAGGAAGTCCTTGTTCATAGTGTAATAATAGTCACCCATTTTCCCCTTCCCTAGGTAAGTAACATTTAATTCTTTAATGGAATTGGAGATTTTTTGGTTTTGTTTTTGGAGTATACTTTGAGGTGAGAGGTTACTATACAGTTATCCCTTGGTATCCATAGGGAATTGGTTCCAGGACCCCTGGTGATACCAAAATCCACGGATGCTGGTTTTATACAAGTCTCTTGTGTAAGATGGTATAGTATTTGCATATAACCTATGCACATCCTGTATACTTTAATCATTTCTAGATTGCTTGTAATACCTAATGCAGCGTAAACGCTATGTAAATAGTTGTAAATATAATGTAAATGCTATGTAAATAGTTGCCAGCACACAGCAAATTCTAGTTTTGCTTTTTGGAACTTTCTGGAATTTTTTTCCTGAATATTTTCTGTTCAAGGTTGGTTGAACCCAAGGATGCGAAGCCCATGGATATGGATGGCCGACTATATAATGGCACTTTCCCAAACAGGCAATTTCTTGGACACCATATGTTAAACAGTCCATTACTTTCAAATTAGTTTATGATCTTTCTTCCCTCCTTCATTAGTTTTTATGTATACTAGGGTTTCTTATGGCTCTCTTCTGTACTATTGATTTATCTATCCAATATTGCGTCAACTGCTGTGGCTTTATAACTATTTTAATATCTTGCGGGAAGTCCTTCTTCACAGCTCTTTTATAAAATGTCTTAGCTATTGCATTGTTTTGTCAAGTTTAAAAAATTGCATTAGAATTTTGTCTGGGGGTCCCTATTTAGAAACATAGGATGTTTCTAAATTCAAATCTTTTAAAAAATATTACTTAAGTCTTGAAGTTTTCTTCATCTATTTTTCACAATTCAGTTTGGTATTTTGTTTTTGTCTGTTGCCATTATAATACTTAAACTTTTTTCTGTTATATTCCTCTGATTGGTTATTGCTGGTATGTACAAAAGCTATTAACTTTTGTCTATCTTTCTGTACAGCTTCATTGAAATAATTTAACCTATGAGGTTTTCAGTTGATTTTATTAGCTTTCTATATACATAATTATATTATCTGCAAAAAATGACAGTTTTGATTATTTTCCAAATACTTATATTTCTTTTCTGCTTCATGTGTTTTGCATTGGTTAGAACTTCCAAATAACATTAGCACACGTCTTATCCATGATTTTAATGAGAATTCTGGTAGTGTGTTACATAAAATATTACTCATTGGTTTAAGATAGATATTTTTCGGGACTTCCCTCGTGGTCTGGTGGTTAGGACTCCATGCTTCCACTGCAAGGGGCACGGGTTCGATCCTTCATCAGGGAACTAAGATCCTGCATGCTGTGTAGCACGGCCAAAAGAAAAAGGAGATTTTTTTTCTTTTTTTTTATTTTGAGGAAGTGCCTTTCTGGTCTGAGTTTTCATCTTTAAAAATCAGAAATGTTGAATGTAATTGAGTATTTTGGGGTCATCTATTCATATTATCATGTGATTTTTCTATCCAAACTTATATAAGAAGACATCCTTGCATTCCTTTGATATATTCTTCTTGAGTGAATGATTCTTTTAATATATTGTTCAATTGTATCTGCCAATACTTTAACTATAATTTTTTTTTTTTTTTTTTTTTCTGTACGCGGGCCTCTCACTGCTGTGGCCTCTCCCGTTGCGGAGCACAGGCTCCGGATGCGCAGGCTCCGCGGCTGCTCCGCGGCATGTGGGATCTTCCCAGACCAGGGCACGAATCCGTGTCCCCTGCATCGGCAGGCGGACCCTCAACCACTGCGCCACCAGGGAAGCCCTACCTATAATTTTTGTATCATGTTCATATTTGAGATTGGTCTGTAGTTTTCCATTTTTAAGCATAGTTTTTGTTAGGTTTTTGTATCTGTCTTAATTTTATCAAATGGATTGGGTAGCTTTCTATCTTTGTTCTATGGAACAGTTTACATAAATATTTATTCCCTAATAATATGGAAGAACTCACCAGTAAGATCATCTGTTTTAAGATCATTGTGGATGTAATTCTTTGAAAACATTTTTCATTTCATTAAGGTTACCTAGGATTTTTATAAGATGTTCGAGTTTATTAGAATCAAGATAAAACTATATATATGTCATATAATGTCTTATTAAATAAAACCATTACCATATTTATATTACATATGTATTAAAGATTTTAGTATCTCTAATCTCTGTTTTTCTTTTTCTCTTTTTAAAATTAGGTTTTCAAACATTTGACATGTTTAAAGAACTAGTTCTAGATTTTCCTGTTTTTTAGTTGTTTAATTTCTAATTTTATCTTTATTTTCTTCCTTCTGCTTCTCCTAAGTTTGTTTTATTATTCTTTTAATTTGGGGATTATTCATTACATTTTTTTCCTTTTCAAATAATGGAAGTATATGAGACTCTGAATTTACTTCCAAATACAGTTTAGGCTATATTCTGTAAGATTTGAATGCGAGCCTTCTCATTTTTATTATTTTTTAAATAGTCAATAATGTTAGCTTTGATCGCCTCTTAAATCTATTATTCTTTAGGAGAAGTTAAAAATCTCTGAGTGATTGGATTTTATTTATTCATGTAATCTTCTATTATTAATTTCTAGTTTTATTGCTTTGTGGTCACGTAAAACAACCGTTATAATTTCTGCTTCTGGATTTTATATATATGTTTTCTTTGTGAACTAGTTTATGATCTATTTTAGTAAACATCCTATGAATCCTTGAAGAAATGAGATATTTAATTATTTAAGGCGCAGTTATTTCACCCAAGTTTAATTTTTAAATTGAGGTATAATTGACATATGACATTATTTTAGTTTCAGGTGTACGACTTAATGATTTGATATTTGTGTATATTGTGAAATGATCACCACAGTAAGTTTAGTTAACATCTGTCACCATAGTTACAAAATGTTTTCTTGTGATGGGAACTTTTAACAGTTACTCACTTAGCAGCTTTCAAATATACAATACAGTGTTATTAACTATAGTCACTCTGCTGTATATCACAGCCCAGGACTTAACTTATTTTATAACTGGAAGTTTGTACCTTTTTACCCCCTTCACCCGTCTCACCCACCCTGCTTCCCCTACCCCCACCTCTGACAACCACCAATCTGTTCTCCGTACCTATGAGCTTGTTTTTTTAAAATCCAAGTTTTATGTCATTTACTTTTTTTACAGCTTGACCTCAAAGACAAAAACAAAATTTTTTTTTTTTTTTTTTTGTGGTACTGTTGTGGCCTCTCCTGTTGTGGCCTCTCCCGTTGCGGAGCACAGGCTCTGGACGCGCAGGCTCAGTGCCCATGGTTCACGGGCCTAGCTGCTCCGTGGCCTGTGGGATCTTCCTGGACTGGGGCACGAACCCATGTCCCCTGCACTGTCAGGCAGACTCTCAGCCACTGCGTCACGAGGGAAGCCCAGAAACAAATATTTTAAAGCTTCTCAATACCTGTCTTTCTGTCAATTTTTTTTTTTTTTTTTTTTTTTGCGGTATGTGGGCCTCTCACTGCTGTGGCCTCTCCTGCTGCGGAGCACAGGCTCCGGACGCGCAGGCCCAGTGGCCATGGCTCGCGGGCCTAGCCGCTCCATGGCATGTGGGATCCTCCTGGACCGGGGCATGAACCCATGTCCCCTGCATCGGCAGGCGGACTCTCAACCACTGTGCCACCAGGGAAGCCCTGTCAATTTTTTATATATGTATTTTTCTCAGAATATACATCTATACTGAGTTTCACAGTATATATTTTGATTCTGTTATTAAACAACTAAAATTTTATGACCATTATATCTCAAAATTGAGAGTACTTTATATTAAATAAAAAGTGACATTCTTTATTCCACTTTATGCTTTTGGCATGTTGGAAGGTTAGTTTGCCCCAAACTATCACTTCTTACTTTTAATTTCTCTATGCTTGTTAAGGATAAGATAAAAAGATATATATATATGTCTTTCTGTTTTAGATGTATCTCTTTATAAGAAGTATATCATTGGATTTTAATTTTTAACCCAATATGAGAGTCTTATACTTTTAACAGGGGACTTTAGCACATTTATATTTTTTGTCATTATTGATATATTTAGTCTTAATCTCTTTTATCTTAATCAAAAAAATTTTAAATGTTTGCTTGTTTTTCACTTTCTGTCTTGTGCTACACTGACAGGGTTCATTAACTTTAAATTCTCCCAGATTTGAAAGGTGTGCACCCTGTTTTTAGTGTCACTAGTAATTATCTAGTTATTAAAATTTTCTTCAGATTTACATCCTGTAATTATTAAAGTGAAGAGAGACAATGAAAAATTTAACATTTTTACTATTCTTTCAACAATGTCTCCCACATGCTTTCAGCCTTGGTGAACATAATTTTAGGTTTGGGATCCAAGTTATGAATGTTTACATTATATATCTTCTCTTTCAAAGAATGATTTTTGCCATTTGCATTCAGTTGCATAACCATATTTAACAGTTTTTTTACTTTATTCTAATTTAACTGATTTTAATTTTTATCAAAAGTTCTTTTGTTGCTGTGCTGTCCCATCATTAAGCCTTCAATCCGGAATCACTTCATAGTATGTGCCTTCAGGAAAATGATTCAAAAAGGGTGCTTTTAACTCTTTAAAGTTTAAGAATGATTTTCTGTTACCTTCTGCTGCAGACCAAATTGTGTTCCCACCTCCACACCCCAAAATTCAGGGGTTGAAGCCCTAACCTCCAACGTGAGGGCATTTGGAAATATGGCCTTTAAGGAGGTAATTAAGGTTAAATGGAGTCATAAGGGTGGGGGCCTGAATCCAATAGGACCAGTGTCCATATAATAGGAAGAGACATCAGGAGTGAATGCACACAGTGAAAAGGCCATGTGAGGACAAGGTGAGAAGGCCATTGTCTGCAAGTCAGGAAGAAAGGCCTCACCAGAAAGCAACCCTGCCGACACCTTCATCTTGGACTTCCAGCCTCCAGAACTATGAAAGAGTATGTTGTTTAAGCCACTCAGTCTGTGGTATTTTGTTAGGGCAGCCTGAGCTGACTAACATACCTTCCACAGACTGAACACCATAAAAATCACTGGGTCACAGTTTTTTTTCCATCGTGAGTTGTAATCTCTAAAAGGTGGTGTGGAGAGAGAGTGGGGATAGGAGGAGTATCTGGCTATTTTAAAATCAGTGTTTGGATCTGCAGGAAAGCAGTCCAGTTTCCAGATACTACTGAGCTAGGTGGCCGAGGGTTTGCTTTCTTCCAGCTTTTTTTTTCTTTCTTTTAGGAGACAGGAGGAGCTTGGATAGATGTTTCTCTTTTTTTGTGGTATGCTGACCTCTCACTGTTGTGGCCTCTCCCGTTGCGGAGAACAGGGTCCAGACAAGCAGGCTCAGCGGCCATGGCTCACGGGCCTAGCCGCTCCGTGGCATGTGGGATCTTCCCGGACCGGGGCACGAACCCGTGTCCCCTGCATCGGCAGGCGGCCTCTCAACCACTGCGCCACCAGGGAAGCCCATTGGATAGATGTTTCTTAATTCAGCTCCCTCAAAATTATAAGTAGTACAAATTCCCTCCATCCTTCCCAACTCTAACAAGGTGGTAAGATATTAGGTTTTGCTGTAGTATGTTCTCATCCTTTTCTTAGACTTCATAGAAACCAAAAGATTGAGGTAAGATTTTGCAGAAAAACTCCTACTTTTTATAACCTTTATAAAAGATGACATTTCTAAAGTCTCTGTCTCTAGGGACTAGTTTTACAATTTGTAGAAGTTATATGGAACAAAGAATTATAGAAATAAACCTACAATTCAGACCTAGTAACTGTCTTATGAAAACCTCTTTTCTAGAAGACAACTTGATGTTCTGAAGGGCTCCAAATACAGGTTATTGAGGTATCTGAATACTCCACTAGAGTGAGGAAGCTCAGAAACACAACTTCTGTCTTGAGATTTGCACCCTCACGATAGTATTGAGGATGTTACTAATGTAGTATCCCAGCGAACACCCTGGGCCCTGAACACCAGGACAGTGGTTTCTCTTTGCCATGGAGTTTCTAGCTGGGTTTCTGAGAACAAACTGCTAACAAAGGTATGGTAAATCAGGGACTGGGGTTTTTCTCTTGATTTTTGTTTGTTCAATCCTTTATCCATTGCTAAACAAATATTAATAATTGTGCATCTATTACAAACAAACCAGGCACAGTGCTAGATGCTGGGAAATATGGGTCACAGAAATGCCATAAACAAAATAGATAACCCGTGTGGTTACCCTTTCAGGGGAGCTTTCAGGTGGGTCCTTGGGGCTGCGGGTGCACCTGGGGTGCAGCGTGTCTATGCACTGTGGGAATTCTCCCCCAGGAGCCCCGGTGGTCACAGCAACTAGCTGTAAGTTCGGCGTAAGTGTGCACATTTGGCTGCTATATAAAGAAGCACTTTCTAGTGATTAGGCTTGTTCATCAGTGGAACAGTCTTCCTTTTGGGGTGGTAAGTTCCTTGCCACTGAGTGATTCAAGCTGAGGCTCTCAAGGATCCTGTAGATGAAGCCTCAGAATTCACCATCTAGAATCATAAGCTCTTTGAAGACAGGTCTATGTCTCCTTTGGTTTGGGAACTGGTGTCTCCCAGTATCTGGCACATAGCACATATTCAATAAAAGCTTGGCAGGTAAATGAATGGATGGATGAATAAAGTGGAAGAGAAGCTGCACTAGGTGATCTCCCAAAGCTCCTGTAACTCTGAGATTCAGAGTTTCATATTAAGTCAGTGCCCCAAAGGGGCCCAAAATAAAGCTTCTCACCCTCATCTCAAAGATTGGCAAAACTTACCGTGCAAGGTGGCTGCATCCAGGGCTCTCCGTCCACTTGCATTGGCAGCAGCTTGTTCGTCCTGGAGCCCCGAGAACAGAGAGCACAGTGAGCTTCTTGGAGTCTAAGGATGAGGGTTGCCCCCACCAGGGAAACAGAAGTGGGAAGACCTGCCCTGCCCACCTAGGAGTGGTTCTGAAGACTCTCCTGGCGGGGGGGAGGGGGGGGGGGCTTGCTGAAAACAGATTTCTGAGCCCACGTCAGGGGTCCCGACTTGACAGGTATGGGCCAGGCCCAGAGGTCTGTGTTTTAATAAGCACTACGGATGATTCTGTTGCTTTGACCCCCAGACCCTACTTTGAGAAACATGGCCCTGGGTGAGCAGTGAAGTCCAGAGGAGTCTGGGAAACAGCGGCCAACAAGTATGGCAGCACCACAGCTGACTGGACCCTTAGTCAAACGATCAGCCAGAGGGCCTGTCCATGGTGCCAAAACGCCACCATGAAATGGGAAAGGTTATGAAATGGGAAAGGTTATGAAATGGGGAAAGGCCTGGTTTCAATGCTGAGTGAGCAGTTGCATCACGTCAGTGAGGTAATGTCTCCCACTTAAACGAGGTACAGCTCAGGTCTGAGTGTGTCTTGCCTTGCCCCCAGTCCTAAAGCATCCCCTCTTTTATCTCCTGAACAACAGCAGACGCTGCGGTTGCATGGACTGTGGACCTGGCTTAGCTGGGAAAAGGGGTCATTGGGAATGTGATCCCCATGGGTAGGCAGAGGAGAGAGGAGAAAGCATTGCTTTCTTGCTTGGGTCAAGGCTTCTTTGGCATACAGATTATTAAAGGAGAGAGATGAAGGAGAAAAGGCAGGTCCTTTTGGAGGCCTCTGGTCTGGGCGAGCAGGGAACAGTTGCCACCCAGTGGCCAGAAAGCCTTCACCTGGGTTTGGCATCTGCCCTGCTTCTGAAATTATAAAATGAGGGAGGCAGGCTGCGTTTCTTTTTTTTTTTTTCAGGCTGTGTTTTGATGTAGATGATTCTCCGACTGACTCTGAGGATATTTAATAATAAGAACCAATAAACCTAATAATAAAACAAAGAAGAGGAGAGAGAGAGAGTGGCATTTTGGTTTTGGGGAGTGAGGAGAGTATCTGGGGAATGCCCTGGAGGCTAGGGCTTCTGACTCACCCCCTATATTTCTATCTGGAAACAGAAAATATCCTATCTCTTATACATGTTTTAAAAAAATTCTTCAGAGACCAAATTCTCTGGTCTACATATGTTATGGCTTAGATGTGCTAATGGACTGGACCTACTCAGTGTTAGAGTCATGGGGAAAGGACAGAGAAGGAACTACAGAGGTTAACCTGGAAAACAGGGGCCCCAGCACAACAGCCCAACGAAGAAGAGAAGCAAAGATCTGGGGAATAATTGAAAAGACAGGAGACACAGAGAGGGAATGAAGAAAGGGGGTTAGTGGGATAGATCAGGGAACCAGCTCTGAGGACCTTTCTGAAGGATGCAGGGTGGCACCAAGAACAGCGTTTCTCTGAATGTGCTCTGAGGACATTCACCCAAGAGGTTAAGGGATAAAAGTGTTCTGTGTTTAAATAACTTTGGGAAACCTGCATGTGGTGGTCCCCTCCAGGAGATCCCCAAGACACATGAATAGATTTGATCTATAGAAATTAAATGGGAAATGGAAAGGAATAAGGACTCCTGAAATAATCAGATGGACAAAAATCTGTGACGAGTTGCATTTATTAAACAGAAGCAACCAAAATCAGAAGATCCCCTCCATTAGACCCCATCTATTCAGGAACCTGCAGTGGCTGACCTATGTGATCCATACTCTAAAGAACTGTCATCCTCTTAGTCAGTTATGACGGGTTTGCTGAGGTTGATGGTTTAACTCTACAAAGGTATATGGGATTGCTAACTCTAGTAAAAGTATTTCTAAGACCATTATCCAAGAAAGAGCAGAGTGGAGCACAGAGCCTGGTTTTTGTCAAAGTGTGCCCTCTGGCATGCATTGAACTGTTCAATTTGTAAAGATAAAGAAGGCAAGGAGTTGGATCTCTGGTTCTCTGGACCTCATAATATGACAATCCTATTTAGAGAATCTCACAAATTCATTCTAAGAGAATAGCAAACTGGTTGTGGTGGGACCCTTTAGTTGATGTCCTGGATGTTTGCGTTATACCTTGTTGGGGAAGTGGTCTCCAAAGACATTCTTCATAAATGTTATCAAGCTTCTGCCCCACCCCACTCTCTCTGCACTGAAATCTAAAGATGGCTTCCTAGTTGTTATCTGTAAGAATATTCAGGGAGGTGGGGAGACTGGGGGGCTGCTGGGTGATGAGGAAGCATACCTGATGGAGACAGAGGAGCACTGGGCCAGCCTCCTGCCTGCACTCTTCAGGCCAGTGTAGATCTGCCCCATTTCCATGGCTCCCTCTAGCCCCACCACTTCAAGAAGCTGGTCACTGAGGTCTGTAGAGTGAGACAAGCAAAAGCAGTGCACACACATCTCTCTGTTTCCCAGTCTGGTTTGGGCCAGAAGGTCTGGTCCCTAGATGGCCAACCCAGAACTCTCAATATCCCTTCATCTCCTACCAAACAGCATTTTCATCCTCATTCTGAATAGGGAATTTCCCCAGAAGTCAACAAATGTACTTTTCATAAACAGAAACCCAGTTCTAGTAAAAAAAAAAAAAAAAAGGTTTTGCTTCAGAAGGTTAACATGCATCCAATGAATAGGCTGACATACCCAGAAGCCTCTTCAAACGGAGCATAACAAAGGATGAACCAGCTACTTCTGAAATACAATCTCCCAGTGCAGCTAAAGACACATTGGTTTGGGATTAGGATAGGAAGGAATGCTGATGAAGGTGCTTATCCAGAGCTGGATCAGGTTTCTCTTCCCTGAATGTCTGAATAACATTTTGGCCCTACTGACGATGACTGATGCTTAATTAACTTCAAATTTGGCCTGCGGTAAGCCAGTGGTGAGCCAACCTCCTTGGACATCCTTGGGGAAGTCAGTGACCTCTTTCAGGACACCAGGTGCTTAATCTGAGCCAAGGAAAAGAATATTTCACCTACACCAGATTATACTGGGCCCACAGTACAAAAAGAGGGATAGAAAATACGAGTCTCGGGCTCAGAGTCACACAGGATCGATGGCTTCCCACAGTGGCAGTCGCTTCTGATTCAACACCTAGAAGAGGTCCTTTTTTTCAAAGTTCCTGGGGCTTGGATTGTGCCTGTCGAATTTCTGGGGAAAGCAATGGCACCATTAAGGTTTGATGGTGCACCCAAAGACTCATTTTTACAACACAACTTTTATTTATTCAAAACAGAAGCAAATAAAAAAGCAGACTCTTTAAAAGCTTCCAATCCTTCTTTGCCTACTAAGGCAGGGGAAATTCTCTCATAGGTTGTGGCTAATCGCTAACATCCTATTAATATTCATGAACTAGAAAATTGTTCTAGAAAATCGTTAATGTTTCTGCTTATTTGACAGATGGCTTCGGTCTTCTAAGGTGCCTCCTGATAAAGTACGATAGTGTTTATTAAGATTGGCAAGGAGATATTTGGGTTTGTCTTTACTTTTTTTCACATACACACACTGTATTTTATTTTTACAAGAGATAAATAAACTGACACCAAGCATTGTGTCTTTACTTTTTTGTTAGACTGTTGTTTAAAAAAGTCTCTTGATGGATATACTTCTTTTTTTTTTTAACACCTTTATTAGAGTAGAATTGCTTTACAATGGTGTGTTAGTTTCTGCTGTATAACAAAGAGAATCAGCTGTACATAAACATACATTCCCATATCTCCTCCCTCTTGACGGATATACTTCTAATGAAGACAGTTAAACTATTGGGCTGACCACAAATGTGTAAACGTCACTGAAGTCTAACCTAATGATCACTAATGGACATCAGCTGCCAACAGATACAAAAACTGCATTAGTCTCTCTACACCCATGGTTTTCCCCTCTACACCCATTGACACCCCCATTCTCCTTCTCTGGTACTCCTTTTTTCACAACTGTGAAAAGATACTGTCTCCTTAAACCCTCCATCTCATTTGGATTTGGAAAAAGAAGCCATGAATAGGCAAAGTTTGTTTAGGAGAATGCTCCAGGCTCTCTTAAGGAGCTTAGATCCAGTAAACAACAAATGTCTAAACCTCTAGTCACTTAATTAGTTCCCTTCTTACTAAAGTGTGTTGAATAACCATTGGATAGTTTTAGCTTAATGTGTCATTTTACAGTGTCTGTGAAATCAATATGGGTTGTGAATGAGAGAGAGAAGAAGAAGGAGGAGGAGAAGGAGGAGAAAAATGAGGAGGGAGGAGGAGGGAGGGAGGGAAAGGGAGGGAGGAGGGAGGGGAGGGAAAGGGAGGGAGGAGGGAGGGGAGGGAAAGGGAGGGAGGAGGGAGGGGAGGGAAAGGGAGGGAGGAGGGAGGGGAGGGAAAGGGAGGGAGGAAAGATGTGTAGGTTGTGTTTAGGGGTGAGGAGAGTGGGGGAGTCATACTGGGGTAGGAGAAAGGAGAAGGGAGAAAGGAGGAGAAAAGAGAGGTAGAACTTTTTAGAAGTTTCTCTGTTGGCAGAGACAGATGTCTTGTAAAATGTTGCTCTCTGTACCAGGCTTTGGTATCTGACAGTGCTGTGATAGTTCAGTGTTTTCCCTCCTTGAAACATTCCCTGGTAACAAAATGTTCTAAGAAGCAGGGGACTTAATAGATTCAAGTGTTTCAGCTTTTACAGTGTCTTGGTCTTTTAACAAATTTTCCTGTTGAATGGCTTTAACAGCGAAAAGTTGTTATCACTTCCCACACATTACCTTGCAGCTATTACTTCCCACACATTACCTTGCTTCCTGGCTCTAGAAGAGACATAATGCAGGCTGATCTCATCAGTATGGGGGGTGGGTAGGAGCAGGGGTTTACACAAATGTGGGACTTGGGAGATAAGTGCAGAAGTGCAAGGGGAGGGGCTATGATCTTCTATGTTTCACTATTCGGCCTTTGAATTTGTACTCTGAATCTTCCCCAGCGTGAAGAGGCTAGGATGACTCCTGTTTACTACCGAAGGAAGACTTGCTGGCTGTTCTGTTTCTCTACCATTGCCTAACTGATCTTTCAACTTCCTAAAATGCCTACCAGGAAGTTCTGCAGTAAAGAAATATATTCAACTTTGTTTCCCAAACTTATTGGACCATGAGACTCTTCTTTTGTGTGATACCTAGAAACAGTTTCATAGGTATCCCTGGTAGTTTTCTTTGGAACACATTTTGGGAAATTCTGGTATCACTCAATTCCCTGTACTTCCTCTAGCACACAGATCCTTATGCAGAAACTAAATCTGGAGTTAAAATGAAACAGAACAGAGCACAAGTTGATGTGCAGGCACACAGAACATTTAACGTTCAGAACTTAGAATCCAGGATCAGGACACCTGATATACCACGTGTCTGCTTTACCTTAGGTACCAATGACTCAGAGTGTGGTTTGGCAATTCATATCATCTCCATATTGTCTCTACATTCTTCAATTTGTTTGTGTTTAAGATGGAATGTCCATGTACCTTAGCAAAACAGGTACTCATTAATCCACTCAATCATTCAACAGTTACTGATGGCAACCAAGTGCCAGACAGTGTGTTAAGAAGTGGGAATGCAAAATGTTCAACTCTTGAAGGACTCTTGGCCAAGAGGGAGGAAAAGCGTTAGGTGTAGAAAATGTCAGTGAACTATAGGAACAAGGAGGCCTGAGTAACTGATTATGACTGGGCAAGGTATGGAAGGAAGTGTCACAGACATTTAAGGAAGGTCTTGAAGGATGAATGCCAAGGTAATTTGCTGGGTTAAGAAGGAGAAAGAGGAAGGACATTCCAGGGACAGGGATGATTGTGTGTAGGACTGGATAGTCACTGGATGCACACGGAAATTAATTTATCAATAAACTCACTTGGCAATGTCATTGGAAAATATAAAAAGTATCTCTCCCTAATGAGAATTACTATCTAGAGATTTTTTTTTTTTTATAGAACTATAAAAAGAGGGTCTCTGGGCTGGGCACCAACTTGTTGCAACCACAGAGCTAGGTCTTTCAGCACTGCTCCTGGCAACAAAGTCTTGTGCAGTGCTCTGTGTGTAGCAAACACTTCCTCCAAGAAAGAAAAAAGAGGAAGAACTGGAACATGGGAGCAGGAGAATGTGGAAGCAAAGGCAGGACAGCAAGGACAGCGATAGCAGTTCCAATCTGGTACACTTGATTCAGCCTCCAGTATGGGATTTTATAAATGCACATCTGCTCAGGTCACCTCCACAGCAAAAACCCTTCAGTGGCACCAACCACGACACCAGGCACTGGGAAGGGAAGATGAAATGTGCATGCTTTCATACCTATGATCAGAGTGTAAACTGGCAGAAAAGTTTTTAGAAGTTTGGTAATAAATGTCTAAAACTTTCACACTGTTGATTCATTTCTTTCTTGATACTGATCACAAGAAACCACTGAAAGAATCTAAGTTCATACAAATATGAATATTGTGGCGTCATTTATTGCAGTGAAACTTCCCCCTCCCCCATTTCTACCTATATGAGAATAAATTATATGGTATCGAACTATAGAATTTTACACTGCTATTAAAATGTTTACAGATTTCCAAAACGTTAAATATGTATATGTTATAACTTCAAGTGTGAAGGCAGGATATAAACTTACTTGCATAGCATGTTCTCAACTATATGAGAACATGCATGGAAGAAAAGAACAAATTCCCCTAAAATCTTAAGAGTTGTGAGTTCTGGGTAATTAGATTAAAAGTGATTATTATTTTCTACTTTATGTTTTTCTAAGTGTTTTGCATGTTCTATAAATGTATATCACCGTTATAATTTAAAAGTCATTTAAAAAACCTATCAACTGCTGTTCATACTTGGAAAGATGTAAGTTCCCTGGCTTGATGATGCCCAAGACCCACCCCCATCTGACAAGAGGCTGCCTCTGTACTGTTATTTCCTGACATCGTAGGGCTAAGTTCCTGCTCCACACATATACAACAACACTTAGCTCCCCAATAAACCCTACTGTTTCTCTCTTTTATGCCTCTACCCATGCCGTACCCCTGCTTGAAATGCTCTCTTCCACTTTTACTTGCTCATCAAAACCCAGCTCAAGCACTGTCAACTTCAAGAAGCCTCCCTGGACTTCCATGCCTGCAGTTTGATTTAGATACTCCTCCTCAAACTTTCCCAGGTAGACATATATGGTCAAAGAAAGAACAGGCTGGTTGATGTGTTGCTGTAGGCAAGAGATGGTTGCAGTAATTACTGTACCACAGGATCTAGGTTGAACAGGGAAGGAGTTGATGGACTAGGTGAAAAGGGAGAAGCCAAGTGAGAGACTTGATGAGTTCCAGGAGCAGGTGTTCTGAGACGGTAGGAGAAAGGTTTGGGAGGATGTGCTGTGAGTGGCGCTAGGATGACAAGTTCTACCTGTGGCCCAAGTGGTGGGCAGCTGAAGGAGAGGGTGGTGATAGGGATCGGAATCAAGGAGAAGTGCGGCTAGGTCAGCGGTTCCTCAACTTTGCTGCAGGTTAGAATTACCTGGGGCGGGGGGGTAAAAAAAAAAAAAAAACCCAGGTTGTCCCCATACCAGTTAAATCAGAATGTGTGGGCCTCCTACGGTATAGCACAGGGAACTGTATTCAATATCTTGTAATAACCTATAATGGAAAAGAACCTGAAAAAGAATATATATATGATGTATAACAGAATCAGTAAATCAACAACACTTCAATTAAAGAAAAAAGAATGCCTAGGCCTGGGAGCTAGGCATCGGTATTCGCCTAGCTGATTTCAAGATTCCCCAGGTGATTCCAAAATGCAGACAGTTTGGGAACCACTGGGCTAGGTTATTGGGTAGATCACCCCCATAGGCCAGTGGTTCTCAGAGTGTGGTATCAGCATCACCTGGAAACTTGTTAGAAACGGAAATCCTCAGGCCTCACCCAGATCAACTGAATCAGAAACACAGGGGGTTGGGCCTGGCCATCTGTGTTCTAACAAGCCCTCTGGAAGATTCTGAGGCACACTCAGAATCAAGTTGGAGAACTTGAGCCTTAGGCAATAAAACTGCCTAAAACATATGCAGGAGTTGGAGTGAAGAAGAATATAAACAAGTTACTTCCTGACTGCTTTGATCCAGAGCTTCTTCACTTGAAAAGGAGACGTTAGGAATAATAATACCGACCTCAAAGTGTGGTTATGAGATTAAATGGCAGAGGTGTATGTGAAAGTGTCTGGCACAGAGCAGGCTCCAAAAACATATTAGGTTTGCTTTCCTTTTCTGCCACATTCACCCTGGCAACTCCCAACAGTCTATCTGTCTGTCTACCTTCTTAGAGCTGTGTACAAGAGTCCAGCCCATGATATTCAGGTTAAAACATCTTTAACAATCTTCAGTGTTCCTCGTGGTTTCACACAAAGGCCGTAAATCCAGGTGAGCTTTAGATGAAGTGGGCATCCTGCCCCAGCTGTTTTTCTTCCTTTAAACTCTTCCCTGACTCTGTTCCTTTTCCCACTTCTTTGATCTCAGCCCCATTTTGCTTTTATTTCTTTAGACCTTCCCACAGTCTGGAGGAGGGGGTGGAGCTCAATGCCAATAGGTAAAGGCTGGCAGAGCGCTCCTATTTAAGGGGCACATCTTCCCTGTTTAAACCCTCTGGAAGCCCAAGGACAATATCTCAGTTCTTGGGGAGGCATCCAAGGTCATTCGCTATCTGGCCCTGTTCCCAGCACAGGTATCCCTCTGCCTGGAGAACTCCTGTTTACCCTCCCGGGACACTCCAGGCAGTGTGCTTTTTCCTTCTCCTCTGCTCAGTGGACCTCACCCAACGACAACTGTTTCTGGACGCATCACTCCCCCAACCCCACTGAGAGTTGAAGGCAGGGATGTGTTCTTGTTTTGTTTCTCTTTGAATCATTAGCAACTAGCCCAGCCCTTGGCATATAGAAGGCTCCCAATAAATGTTTGTTGAGTAAATTGAATAAGATACATGCTTTAGTGCCAAAGACCTTGACAGGTTTAGCCTGAAAGAGGAAAAATATAATGATTAATAATAATGATAACAACTTGCCTAGATTAAACTGGGTAACAGGTTTTCCATGAATTAACTCATGTAATCTGCATATAACAGATAATGATGACCCAGTCTGGTTTTCACCTCTCTTTTTAATGCATAATTTTTATGTTCATACTCATTTTGGCTGCTAGTTCACATTAATGAACATTCAGTCCTTTAAGATGTAAGGGATATGATGTGGGTGTCATGATTTGGGCTCCTCACTTGCGGTGCCCTGGAGAAGCGTGGGAGATCCTTAGCCTAGCTGCGTGCTTTGCTACCCTCAATCTCACTCCCACCCTGCTTCCCATTCTATCTGCGCTCCAGGGTTCAGGTATGAGGGCTGCAATGGGCTACCCCCGGAATCAAGCCACCCTCAGTGGAGGTGCTGAAACCCTGACTATGTGATGGCACCAGAAGGCTTCTGAGCCATCCCATCCCAGCAGTGAGGAAGGCCACCCCATACCCTAGAGCAGCTGTGTGACATAATAAACCCCGTGGGCTCTGCCTCTTTACCTGGGTTACAGCAGCACAGGTGGACTGAGGTGTTAGGTGTCTGTGCTTACTTTGGGCCAGAAGCCTATCAGTTCAGCAGGTAACACCAGTCAGCTAATGCTGCTCTGAAACTTTGACTGACTGGGGTATGTGTCTGATTAATTCGAAACGCAAAAATTTGTCACTACTTCATACGTGGCCTCGGACAGACAAATATGGCATCACAGGGATAAAGGAAAAAGCTCAGAAACTCTGCACAAGTTCTTGAGTTTGGGGCTAACAGCTCAATGGCTGTGTCCATACAGGGCAGGGCATTTGTTTTCTCTGAGTCTGTTAGTTCGCTAGGGCTGCCATAACAAATCCCACAGGCTGGGTGGCTTAACCAACACAAATCTATTCCTTCACAGTTCTGGAGGCTGGAAGGCCAAGGTCAAGGTACATCTTGCACCTTTCAGGGTTGGCTTCTTCTGAAGCCCTTCTCCTGGGTTTGCAGATGGCCACGCCTGGCTGCCCCTTCACACAGCCCTTCCTCTGTGCACGCGCACCTCCGGTGCCTCTCTCTGTGCCCAAATGTCCTCTTCCTGTAAGGACACCAATCAGATGGGAGTAGGGCCCACCCTAACTGCCTCATTTAAACTTAATCACCTCTTTACAGTCTGTCTCCAATTACAACCACATTCTGGGGTACTGGGGATGAGGGCTTCAAAATATGAACAAAATTCCCCCCCCTCCCCCACCAAACATCCCCGCCCATAAGAGGGACAATAAGAAAACCTACATCATGGGTTATTTTGAGGACAAAAGAAATAAAGAATGTGAAGGTGCTCAGTAAACAACAGTTAGGAACGTCCTTTATCACTGGGCTACTGAGAAGCTGGCATGCATGGGGAGGGGCTGTGGGACCTTCTTACTCGCCTCAGAAAGCAAGGATGCAACCCCGCTCTGCCCTGCTGTGGGCCAGGTTCGGCCCCCATGTTCTGGACGGGTGAGTGGTAGCTGGCAGACTCGGCCTGCCAAGCCAGTGGTAGGCGTCACCTTGGGCTACTCTCCTGCCTCCAGATTTCCATGGGGATGGGCCACGTGCCCTTGGCGGCTCAGGAACCCAGAGCCCAACAAAGCCGGGCGCTGATCAGCCCACCTAAGCTTCCCACTGGGTCTGGTCTGGGCAGATGAAAGGCTGCTCCCAGCTAGAGAGCTTCAAAGCCAGCTTAGAAGCATGGCGGCCTGAAAACAGGCTGGGGGGTGGGGAGATGGAGATGGAGGGGGCTTTGGGGCTTCCTTGGGCACAAAAAGGTGAGTAAGGAAGGAAGGCTGTAACTTACCTGCCATGTTCCCACCTGGCCTTTCAAAGCACCAGGCCCTCAGGTATCCCAATCATAGCTTATCGGAAGGGTAATTTATGACTAGTGCTTCCCCTAGACATCCTAACTCAGACACAGCATAAAGTCAGAGGGCTCCTTGCCGGTAAACGGAGCAGGCAGGGGGCTCACTTCCTGGCGTTCTGTAAACCCAGCGTAAAGAGCGTGCTACTGTGAGCCAAGCTGTGAAGCACAGAGCACGGGCTTTGGACAGACTTAGGTCGGAGTGCCTACTGTTTGGCGCTCACTACTTCTATTACTGTGGGAGAAGTCGCTTAGCCTCTCCGAGTCTTTTATCAGGAAAATGTAGGTCTAGTAACCTCACTGGCAGGGTTGCTGATGAGGTTTAGAAGTGATGCCATCCAGAGCCTGCACAGAGAGCACACAGAAGGCCCTCAAGAAACAGTGGCTGTCATCGTGATTTTATGTTTCTTTAGAAAGGGTGGTCCTCAGGAAATTGTCTTTGCTACATAGTAAGTGCGTGGCCTTCTGCAGATGGTAATCAGTGTAATCCAGAGAAGGTAGTCCAGGAGGAAGGAGAGGAGGGAGAGGAGAAGATGGGGGGGGGGAGGGTAGGAAAAGAAAGAGGAGAAGGACACTGAGGAAAAGAGGAGCAGAGATTCCACGACCTTGAGATTTTAGGGTGACTGTCCCTCCTGGCAAGAGAAGCATCCCTATTTCAATTTTTTTCCTTTAAAACAGGGAGAGCTTTTACTTGGAAATGAGTTCTTTAGTTCCTTTCCTTTCCCTGCCTTTGTGTTCCTGTGTGTGTGTGTGTGTGTGTGTGTGTGTGTGTGTGTGTGAGAGAGAGAGAGAGAGAGAGAGAGAGAGAGAGAGAGAGAGAGATACAATCCCACAATGGGCCTGGTGGCTTTCCCTTGTTCCTGGGCTGAGCAATGAGGATGCAGAGAAGGATCTGGAGACAGGCATGGCTTTGACATCCCTGGTCCGGCTGGGCACCCCTTCTGACAGGCATTTCCTTTGCGTCCTCGTCACACTGGTTTGCAGGTATCTTCCACTCCCAGGGGTCTGTAAAGCCCCATCAGGGCATAAAAGTGGCCAGAGGGTACTGAGTGGTCTTGGACTCTAGATGAGCCAGATGGAAACGGAAAGGAAAAGCAGCCCAGAGCCACTGCTTTCTGAGGAGGAGAGGGGCTGCAGGGTGGAAGGGAGAGGAAATGAAGAAAGAAGAAGAAAGAAGAAAGAAGAAGAAAGAAAAAAAGAAGAAACCCAGCGGGCAGGGGCCGGGGTTTCTGCCTCTGATCTAGCTGTCTAGTTGTATGACCTTGGGCCAGTCACTTTCCTCCGCTGGGCCTATTTTTCCTTGATTGGGGGTGAGGGCATTCTATCCTTGAGTTTGGTTTGAGCTCTTCCAACAAAGGTGGAGGCTGGGTTTCCTGGCCGGCTGGGTCAAGAGTAGGTTGGCAGCAGGCCTTGCCGCTTCTCACACTGTGCAGAATACAGAACGTTCTGTGAAGCCCTACACTGAGGCAAGAGGAAGGGTGAGTTTGTGCTCACAATGGCCATTGTGGCTGGTTCCTGAAAGCCTGCTTGTGCGGTGGGGCCTCTATTCTGTGTGGCTTTCTCTTCCCGGGTTTGGCAGGGCTCTGATGAAGGCTCGGTACATTGGGGGAGGGGGGCTCCTAATCCCCTCCATGCCTAAGGGCCAGGTGCTTCAGAAGGGGAGGGGCAGCGTGCTGGTGGAGTTGTGTGGTGGGGAATTTCCCCGGAAGAAATGGTCTCCTGAAATGGCTCTGAAGGGAGGGTCTGACATCATCATCATGCCTCTCAGAAAGATCAAGAGTGAGAATATCGCATAAGGCTTGGGAGGCAGCGGAGCTACAGGAATCCTGACCTGGTGGTCCCAATGAGGACATGAAGAGAATGACTATTACTGGACACAGACTCCAGGCCAGGCCTAGAGCCTTGTCAGCTTTATTGTTTTTAATCTTTGTGTCAACTCTGTTGGATAGACACTATTATCCCAACATAAAAAAAAAAAAATCTTGAGGCTCAGAGAGGTTGAGGAACTTGCCTAATGTCACAAAGCTGGCATATGGTAAAGCTGGAATTCAAACCAAGGCCGGTCTGACCCCCAAAATAAGCTCTGAATAAAGGACTCAAAGCAGAGACCAAACATCTTGGCATGGTGGGACCTCTCAGTGCAGGGAAGGGGGCGTGGAGTGGGGTGAGCCTATCCTCAGCTCCTCGCAGGGGAGACTTCTTGTTAAATGGAATGCTGACTCTCTTGGCCTGAAGGTGAAATACTAGTTGGTTTATTATCTGGCATTACTTTGCCCACTGAGCTCAAGAAGCTTCAATTCCACATACAGTGTATATAATAGAATCAATCAATTAGTGGTGAGATCTTCCAGTTCAACTCAAGCCTGAGTCTCAGGCATGACACACATAAGGTACATTACAGAGAGCTACACCCACCAAATGAATCACAGCTCAGAGGGACGCACATATCCAGAAAGGCAAAGCAAAAGGATAGTTGTGACTTTCTGGTTGTTGAGTCAAGATCAACCAGAAATGGGGAGGTGGGGGAGGGTATTGTGTGAATGGAAAGAATGCCAGGTTTGGTATACTTGGACTTGGCCCTAGTCCCAGATCCACCAATTAGTGTGGCCTTGGACAGGTCAATTAACCTCCCTGGGCTTCATTTTTCTAATTATAAAGTGTCTCTCAGGGGTGCTGTAGGGGACTGAAACGAGATGATGAATGCAAAATATTTCTAGCATATGGTGCTAAATTCAAGTAGGTGCTTAACAAGTGTTGGATGAATTGTCCGGAAAATGGGAAGAGATGGGTGCTGGCTGCAGGCTGGAGGTGGAAAAGACACAGGGCCCTGCTTAAGGCATCCGTTCTGCCAACAGCAGCCACTGGTAATGGGGAGGGCTTTGGGGTGGAGGTAGACAGGAGAGGGCTGAGCTTGTGGGCAGAAGAAGCGGGGACCCTGTTGGGTGGTTTGCGGGGAAGGAGGCATCATCCACACGGTAGTGTCCCCTTTGTCTGTCCACTTCCTGTTGGCTTTTGTCCATTTTTCCTCTTGTGCCACTGACTGCTATTCAAGGCCTCAGAGTTGTAAGCCTGTGTTCTGCACCAGCCTCCTAACTGGCCTCCTTGCTGCCAGTTCCTTTCCTTTTCCTTGAATCCAAACTGCATGCTGCTCTCTCATCCTATTGCTCTTGGCTTAAAACCCTTCATCTCTTCCCATTATTCAAAGGATCATATACAAACTCCATGGCACATTACTCAAGGGTCTCTACGTTTCCAGTCTTCCCCTTTGCTATTTCTGTGTGCTAATGCTCTAGTCCATGTGCCTCTTCTCTCATTCTGTCCTTTCCAATCCTTTCCGGCTTCAAGTACTGGCACACACACATTCTATCTCGTTCGTTCATTCATTCATTCATTCATTCAGTCATACATCAAATATTTATTGATCACCTCCTAGGTGCCTGGCACAGTGCTGGGCAGCAGGGGATTGAGTCCCTAAGGAAAGCCCCTCCTTTTCTTACTTCCTACACTCTAACCGTACTCTGTTTCTGCCACTCCGTGGTGCTTGCCTATCATGCCAGTGGTAACACGATCGTTCTACGTATATTTCTTACATTAGACTGAGATCTGCTGGAGGTTGGAACTATGTCACACTGGTGCTTGCACCCTCTATAGCACCTGGAGCACTCGGTACTTGAAGGCAGGTTTGAATCAGCTCTACTGGGTATCATCTGTATTCTTCGGCCAGTCACTTAACTCCATTAGCATCAGCCATAAAATAGATTAAATAATTAAATAGGCAACAGCTTGGCCCATAAATAAGTGCTCAGCAAACAACAGCCCAATACATATTTATTGATTAATTAAGAAGATGAAGCACTTCTTGCACGACTTAAAAACAGATCAAGAAGCACAGGCTGTGCAGAGCGTGTGGCCAGTATGGAGTTTTGCTGTGGGCTGGGTCTTAGGAGGTGCCAGATATTAAAGTTGCTACAGGGGAACAGGAGTTGGTGGTGGGTCAAGATGGGGCAAGCAGAAGAGGGAAAAATCTAAGATGTCTAGGCCTGCCAGACAGCCAGTCTAGAAGTTTCTTCTGCATGTGAAAAATGAAAGTCCTTGGTTCTTTGGTTCTATTTTGAGCAACAAACCTCCTAAGGCAGGAATTCAGTTGGAGTTTAACTCCAGCTTGAACCTGTATGAGCAAGTTTCCCTCTGCGGACGTGGAACAGCCTCCGGAGGCCCTATTCTGCCTCGCCCACCCCTCCCAATCTTGGCGGGGTGTGTGGGGGGGCACTCAGCTGGAGGCAGCGTCCTCCTGATTCACAAGTCAGCTGCGGAAGAATGAAGGATCACTTCGCTTGAACTTCTAGTAAATGAGGGTTGGGTCAGGGACAGGCAGAAATGGGGAGGCTGGGGTGGGTGGTCTGGTGTGTATAGAAAGAATTCCATGTGTGAAATACTAGGGCTCTAGTCCCAGGTCCTCCAGTCTGTGTGACCTTGGATGGGTCAATTAATCTCCCTAGGCCTCATTTTTCTAATCTATAAAGTATCTTCTTGGCATCCTCGGGGGAGCAGCCAGGCCCACCAGTGCAGTGCTTTTCAAACTTGAGTAAGCATTCATCACCAGGGGATTTTGCTGACAGGCAGATTGGGCTTCAGGAGGTTTGGCCTACATTCTGACAATCTCAGGTGATGCCCTTGCTGTGGCCGTGGACCACGTGCGGTTCTAGTGCAGGGATGGGCAAACCGCGGCTCGAGGGCCAAACCCAGCCTGCTGCTTGTTTGTGTAAATAAAGGGGGACTAGGACGCAGCCATGCCATTCGCTTGCGTGTGGTCTATGGCCGTTTTCACGCTGAGGGGTTGGAGGTAAGCAGTTGTAGCCGAGATTGCATAGCCCACAAAGCCTAACTATTTCAAGAGTTACTATGTGGTCCTTTACAGGAAAAGCTTGCCAACCTCTGCTCTAGTGGACAGAGGGCTGGCCTGTGTGAACTAAAAGACCTGCGTTTCAGTCGGGGTTTGGCCAAGGGCCAGCCACTTCACCTTGCTGGTTCCCCCTCTCCTTATCTAGAGGACAAAAGGATCTCTAAATTTCTAAGAGACCAGTGAGTCTGGGATTTCAATACTACATAGACCTGAGAATCAGGCTGTGTGGCCCTGATTTGGAAGCTGCAAAAACACACCTAGCCTAACCCGCAGAGCCCAGCAGGCAACCCTGACAGGTACGGAGAGACTGTGTGATGTAGAGGCAGCTGGGAACACATAGGGGCTTGGAGAAGGGACCAGTGAGGATGGAAGGCAGACCTCCTGGCCTCCTGTACAGGCTGATGCTGGCACAGCAGCTCTGGAACATTGCTCACGAGCATCACACACACAAATTTCATCCCATCAAACACGGTTCCCTATCTTACCGCTCCAGGTGCCCCTGACCCTGGGTGCTTTTGGTCAACCAATATTAATAAGCTCTTTCAAGGTCTCAGAGGCCGTGCCAGGCACAGGGATGTAGAAGGAACTATGATATCTGGAGCCGAGGAGCTCACATTGGGTGGGAGAGACACCATGTGAGCAAATAATTACAGGAGAGTTCCATGAGCCGCTGTGACGGGAAATGCATCACTCTGGGTCTCTAGCTTGGGCAACAGGTGATGCCATCAACAAGGCAGGGAACGTGGGGATGGGCAATGGGCTTTAGGAGAAGGGGGAGGGTGTGTAAAGAGGGAGAAGAGAATGCCTCATCTGGGTTTGGGGCATGTTGATTCCAACGTGGGTGCTTGAGGGACTGAGTGATAAAGCTGTGATTTCCTGTGAAAAGCAGAGCAGAGTCTCTCTGTAGGCCTGCCACTGATGCAGAGGAATGACTGGTGTGTTGCCATGGTTACTTCCCAGCGCTGAGGGGCGTCCCAGCGCACACCCCCCAAGTGCCCGCCAGGCTCTTTAGGGGTTGCTAGCCTTGCTCCATCTCAGCCCCTAGATGAGACCTTGGCCAGAGAGGCCTCTGTGAAATGCACACTTTTTAGGAACATTTCTATTTTTCAACCCGAATGAGCCGTAAGTGGCTGGCCATTGCTCACTACGACTGTCTTTCTGGTCAGATCTCCACCAAATGGGAAAATTGGGAACATACCACCCTGGACAGCTCCTGAACCCAACCGGCCACTTTCTGCTATGGTTTCCTACAAGTGAGGAGAGACGAGCCCTGAGAAGCAGTGAACTCATGCACTCATGATTATCCTATTGTCTCCTCTGAGCTCTGGCTCACCACCCGGGAGGGTGGAGCTCTGACAGCCGGATGGCGTCCCTTTATCTGGCTTTGGGATTCAGGGTAAGACCCATGCAATTAGTGAAGATCCACATGGGCACAGTGCACAGGCAGGCTGAACCACCTGTGCCCACAAAGTAGTGGTGTCAACTGACTTTGAAGTGGGAGGGTTTTCCTCTTCCCAGGTAAGACCCTGGCATCTGGGTGGCAGATTTGATGACTGTATGCTTTTGCCAGGAGGGTGCCTGTGTGAGTGCCTGCTAGGTGGTTTGAGTTCCAGGCTAGCGAGCCTATCTGTGAGCCACGCAGTGGCTGGCTGGCCTTGCTGGGGTGCTGAGTAGCCATGCGACTCTCCCTCTTAGCACTTATCACAGATCCGAACTACATGCCTATCTGTGGGATTGTTTTACTGAGGCCTGGTTCCCGCACTCCCTAATGGCTGCAGGCACTCGATCTGGTTTTGCTCATCAATGTGCCCTGGTGCCTGGCATTTGGTCTGTGTTTCGAAGGTGTGTGTTGAATAAATGACAGAAAGCCTGTCACTGCTGCTGGGAAACTGACTCAAAATGTATATCCTACCAAAGGTCTCCCTGTTTTTGTTTACCAGGAATTGCAAAAATTATTACCTAGTGAAAGTCTGGGGAGATTTTGCCCTCTCTGTTTAGAATCTTGTCTAGGACACCCTGGATGCAGTTCACGTGGGGTTGACTAAGAAACCTCACTGAGGGTAAGGGAGCCAGCTCTGGGTGACACAGCCTCAAGGCTGCTGCTGGCTCAAGGCTGAAGGCTGGATGGGGGCATACACGGGCCTCAGAGAAGAGTCTGAGACCATGTGTAGGAAGTCTCCACATTCACATCCAGGGTGGGGCCGGAGAGAAACAATGGCAGAGCTTCCAGGGCTTCGCTCCCTAGCCTCAGGGGGGACTGATCTAGCTTGTGCCATGCATGCCCTTGGTGCTTCAAGGCTTGGCACCCTTACCCTCACCTGGCTTCGCTGGATAGCCGCTCAGGTGGAACCTCCACATTGGCATCAACAGCCAAACACACTTCAGCACAGTGCCAACAAGTAACCCTAGGGTTGTGGGCTGTTAGAACCATAGGTAATTTAAAGACAATCCAGACCAAATTACTGAAGCAGAAGTAAAGAGAGTGAAATTCTCAATTTGGCCCTTTTCTCACGTACTAAATACTCATCACCTTCCACTGATCACTTAACAATTTTTCTGATTACTATTGATCAAGCGCTCACCACGTCCCAGGCATTTGCTAAGTGTTCTACATGGATGATCTCATTTAACTCTCAAAACAAGGTGACTATGCTGATGGAGAGAGATTATAATTGTTTCCATTTTGCAAGGGTTGAAATGGAGGCTTGGAAAAATTCAATGATTCAACTAACATCACATGGCTGGTGGTGGGGAGGTCTGGGTCTTCTAGCTTCTAGTTCAATGGTCAGTCCCTTACTCTACAGCGACTCTCAGCTGTAAGTCCTCCAGGCTATATTTGAATTACTTATTTGAAGACAGCCAGCACATCTTACTTATCAAATGAGTTTCTAATGGTTCCATGAAACTAAATTCTCAGTCTCACAAATATTTGCATCGAACTCTTTGTAAGACTATTTTTTTTTTTAAGATTTTTCCCTGAGGGTCTGCTCCTGTCCAGCTCCAGAATCTACTGCCCACTGTGCTCACAGGCCAAAGGCAAGATTCCTTCCCCCCCCACCCCCCGCCCTCCGACAAACATTTCTGTAGAACAACCTGAGCCAGGTAGGATGTTAGGCTTTGAAGGGGACACAGAGATGAAGAACACATGCTCCCCATTTTCCAGGTACTGGCAGGAGAAAAATATGATGAGGATACACGTGCCTACGAGACAAGGCAACCCATAATCAGTGTACTGTCAAGACAGAAGCCCAAATTAAATGCTCTAGGAATTCGGAGGCCAGACTCACTCCCAGAGGTGCCACCATAGGCTCTAGGAAGGAGATGGCCCTTGAGGTAGGTCTTGTAGGAGGAGCAGAATTTCAACCAAGTGTGTATGGAGCCTTTCCTTGGACTGGAACATAAATGCTTCCTGTTTTCTGAGTGTCTGGCTTGTGCAGAACACATAGTAGGACCTCAAATAAATTTTCTAGTTGGACACTAGCCACTTGGGGCTAGGCTAGGAATCAGGGACTTGGTTCTGATGCGACCACTGGACCTAAATTGTATAAGTCCTATTGCTTCTCTGGGCCTCTGTTTTTCCCAACTATGAAATAGGGACATGGAGGGGAATGGGTATAACCTTGCTCATAGGTTTCTGGTTAGGGTTAGGTTAAGTTAATATATGTAAAACTATCTGCAAGCCAAAATGAAATATAAATACCTGTCACTATTCTTACTGGTATTATAAAAACTAAAAAGAACCATTGCCCAGGTACCTCTCATTTACCCAATAACCTTTTTTGGACTAACTACACAGGGTCAGGCACTGGGGAAAAGATGAGTAATATCCAGCCTCCATCCTTGGAATTTGAAAGGTCTAGGAAAGGAGGCAGTAGGTACAATTGATGGTATAGGTTTAATGTGCTAGGGCAAAGGCTGGGCTGGAGTTTGGCAGGATCTCTGCTCTTTCTCAGTGATAGTACAGATAGGTGGCAATGCTAACCCTGAGAACCTCAAAATCAGTAATTCAGCTGGTATGCCCCAACATAACATAGCGTTAAAGGTGAGGAGAAAATTTAAAGTTTGAGCTTATACTATGTTCCAGGCACTCTGACATCCATCATCATGACAAGCTAGGTATTATTACGCCACTTTTACAGGTGAGGAAGCTGAGACTCAGAGAGGTTGGGTAACTTTCCAAGGTTTATAAGACTAGAAAGTGTAAAGCCTAAATTTAAACCCAGGTCATTCAACTGCAAGCTTGGTGCTTTTCCCAGGACCACTTCTTGCTTTCTAATCGGCCAATGGTTTTATAGAACTCATTCCACGCTAATCTTGATTGACCTTCTTTCTTGGCTTGCTTTTCCAAGGAGAAAGACTGACCTGTGATGAGATTTGACAGTAACATTTTCTGTTGTCATCTCCTTTAACACTTCCTATGATAAACCGCCTCCCTCCCACTGTTCTCTTCTGACCTCTCCCTCCCCTCCAGCCCTAGTGAAACTGCCAAGGAATAACAAATCCCAACAAATAAAGAGCCTGCAGAGGAAGATCCCTACCTTCTCAGCCACTGGCCTGTAACTGAGACAAAACACACCGAAAGAAGGAAGAAACCTGCCATATAATTCTGTTCAAGGAGTCCACTAGACCAAAACCTGGCCGTGCCTTAATTCTGTGGAGCTGTAAGCAACCTATGCTCTACAGGAACCTGTATGACTGTCAGATTTGCCTATTTTACAGATAATGAAAACTGAAACCCAAGGAGTTGAAAGGACTTGCCCAACATCATACACTAGTGAGAGGCAAAGTCTGGACTGGAACCCAGGACTCTTGACCCCCAGGCCAATGCTTTTCCACTTTTTAAAATGGGTTGCCTCTTTAGCGTTTCCTCATTAACATCTCATCTTAAAGGAGATCATGGCCCTTTAAGAAAAAGCTTTCACTGTAGGTTCGTTCTCTGCAAAGCCCAGAAGCCAAGACTCCCTCCTCAGCCTCTGCTCTGATCAGCTCCTGTCCTCATCTAAAGAACAGGAAGTAGCTGCATTTTTAGCTCTGAAAGCATATTCTTGGGGTGGGAAAGGGGGATTTGGGGAAGAGAGTTCCTGTACATGAAGGTCATGAGCGATCAGCAGACACATTACTCTTGCTTGAAGAAGGGGAAGATATACGGTAAGACATACAAGGGAAGATGACGATTGTCCTTGAGCCCCAACCAGAAAACATCCTCAGCAAGAGCGGCCCCCAGCCCCTGCCTGAGGGGAGGGGGATTCTGCCCTGATTCTGCTCTGCCTGGATGCCAGAGTGGCGGCTGGGGTGGGAACACTGGGGTGGGAAAGTTTGCAGAAACTTTCTACAACTTCCAATGCTTCCCCCACTCTCTGCTAGCACCCACAACTTCCCCTGCCAAGGGAGGAAGGAGGAACACATTATTCAGTTTAATAATTTATACAAATTGAAAAGTTTACTCTGAAATAAAGGGGACTTAAGAGGGAAGCAGAGAAAAAAAAAATTCCCAAGTCTTCTCTTAAAGGACACAGGTGTGCAGATGACCCCTCTTGATGACCTTGCTTCAGAATACGACAATCTGATTAATAGGTAGGTCTGAAATAAGGCAGTAACCATTCCCTCAATGGTTGGCCAAGTTTTGTTTCCTTCTACTGGTGGGATCACATCCAGCCTTAGGACTAACCACCTGGGACATCAAAGAACCCAGACCCAGATTCCTGGACACTTGTCTATGTCGGTGGTTCTCAAACCTGGCAGCCCACCAGATCGTCTGGGGAGTTCATTACAAATTTAGGTTCCCAGGAACCAACCCAGAGATTGATTATGGAGATCTGGGCTGGGGCCCAGGACTTCATTTTCGATAGGCAGGTCTGGTTTAAAAATCAGTGGTCTGGTCAATCCCATCCATTCAGTCATCAAAACTTTTATACCAGATGCTGGTTTTATGGCAAAGAAGACCAACGTCCCAAAAAGTAGGTTAGTGCCAGCACTTGGATTTGAATCCATTCTCTTGCCTCCTCAGGTGGGGTCTTTGCCAAAGCCCTCACATACGGCTTCTCCCCACACCCCTACTCTGGCTCACCAGGCCACTGAGAATCCCTGCGGATCAGCGGGGCCTGCTCATCTGATCCACAGAAGAGGCAGACCTGCCAGGAACTTTGATTGAGGCCTGTCTGGTTTGCTGGTGGCAGTGGCTGGTGAGGGGTAGGGCTGAAGGTAGTTTTAAGGGCACTCTCAGAAAGCTGTGTCCTGTATCCTGGTGGGTAGTTGATGGCCTCTAAGGCACACTACCCAGTTGTTCCAGGCAGGAAGAAGAGTCAGCTCATGGCAGGGTGGCAGAGGCAGAGGGAGTGAGGGGGCAGTAAAAGAAGATGCAGTCCGGAGGTGACGAGAGGCCAAACCATCTAGGACCCTCTAGGCCCCATGAAGAGCTTTAGCTTTCAATCTGAGCCACTGCAGGATTCTGAGCGGGAGAGTGGCATGGACAGACATATTTTCCCAGGGGCATTCTGATGCAGTGGTGAGAAGTGACTGTAGAGGGTGGGGGAAGAAGCAGGGAATCCAGTTGGGAGGGTCTGCAGTAATCCAGGGGATAAGGGATGGTGGCTCAGACCAAGGTGGTAGGAATCTTAGATGTTTTTAAAGAGTAGAGCTAACAGATTTTTGGATGGGTTGGGTATGAGATATGAGATAAAAGGGAATCGAGGATGGTGCCAAGTGTTTTGGCTTAAGCAGCGGGCAGGTTTGAGTTATCGTCAACTGAGATGGAGAAGGCTGTGGGTGGAGAAGGTTTGGGGGAGGGACGTCAGAGATCAGTTTTGGACTTGCTGAGTCACTGGCACTCACGTGGTATTTAAATAAAGTCTCACTACTCGATGAGATCATCAAAGAAGTGAGTACAGACAGAAAAGAGAAGAGGGCTGGGGACCCTCCCGTATAAAGAGGTTAGAGAGAAGATGAGGACTCAGCAAAAGAGACTAAGAAGGAGTGACCAGTGGGAAACCAGGAAGGTGTGGAGTCCTGGAAGCTGAGTGGACAGTGTTTCCAGGAAGAAGGAGTGATCGGTTGGGTCAGGTGCTGCTGACAGATGAAGCAAGATCAAGATTGAGAACTGGCTATTGGATTTAAGTTACTGAAGGACACTGGTAACCTTGACACAAACAGCCTTTGACCCTAACCTCATGGAGCCCCACAGTTTGACTACTGACTGTCATTTAGGGCTCCCTTATTGTAACTTTTCTCAATTAGGTTATTAAACATTGCAGCATCAGGGATGATGGGTCAGTGTATCTCCGAGTCCCTGTAAAGCTGTAGAAGCTTCTAGAGCCTGCTGAGTACCCTAATACAGTTTGCTGCCAGACCCGCCTGAACATCCCTCCCACTGACCTAGAGCAATTTTCCTCATGCTTGGCTTACCTTGAATGCAGAATTTCAGTTCCTTGGGGTCAGTGACGACCTTCCTGCTTTCCCGGATCACAGCCCGGTTCTTCTTGGTTTCTCCCCAGAGGTTGGTGCCACCGTACATGCTGGGAATGTTGAGAATAGCAATGCCTTCAAGGAAGATGCCGCTCAGGTCCACGCCAACTCCGTCACACTGAGGGGCAGAGAGAGAATTTCATCCGTTAGTGTCCTCAGTATATCCCAACCCACGGTGGCATGTATGTATGTATGTATGTATGTGTGTGTGTGTGTGTGTGTGCGCACATGTGGTGTGGGCTCTCAAGGAGAATGTGAAAGGCCGTCAGCCACCAGCCAGCCTCTGTCAGAAGCTGAATCTTGGGTAACGTTGCTCAGGCCTAATGCTTTGGCCACTGCAGTGGGGTGAGGGAGGTCCAGTCCCGGTCAGCTCTGGGGAGACAGCACAAAGCTCCAGGAACCGTCTATAGATCTAGAAGGGCTTTAGGGATGGTTCAGAAGACAACTGCAAACTGTTCACCAGTCCAACCTCATTATCATCAATCCTGCCCCTCCGTAACCATTGTGAAGATCTGGTGGAGCATTGAGTCCAGAACCTAACACTGCGTATTCTCAACAAATGACAGAAACGTTTCATTTTACCTCTTCTTATTTTACCCCTCTTGTGAGAAGTATAAGACTTTAAGAGTTGGATGGCTTTCAGAATTTTCCTGTCTCCTGTATCTCTATCGTAAGTGCAATTTTGGCATATGTGCTTGCTGACGTAGCAGAGTTCCTTTATCCAGCCTCTACCACCCACATCACCGCCAGGTACAAAAGGCCAGTAGGCTCCAATCTGCCCGTCTCACATATCTATAAAGTCAGCCTACTTTGGCATAATGCTTACCAATGCAGCAAAAAATATATTAGCTCTGATCCTCGTTCCTCAGGATTGGAGGTAGTTTACTTCATTTACAGAAGAAAACATTACCCAGAGAGGTAAGCTAAGCTATCCAAGATGCCACAGTTGATAAATAACAGAGCAGGGGTTCAAAGTTGGGGAATCTGACTACAAAGCCCAAGCTCTTCGTCTTGCTTAATGTGAGGCAGGAAAAAAAAATCAAAAGCATGCAACAAAAGTCCACTATCTTTGAGGTTACCAACAAATCCAAACTTCCAGAGATTTCTTAACAGATGAGTAATAGAAAGGTAGGGCTTGTTGCCATTCATTTTGGCATACTTCCTGATTTCTTTGCAGCTCTCAATTTATCGTATCTTATCATCCCCATGACTTGTCTCCCCAGCTACAAAATGGTAGAGAGTGAGCTTCTTTGGTGACTGGGAATTCCTTTCTTTATTAGGAAGTTCTGATTATTTCAGAGGTCTTTTAATGTTGAACCTGATTCTCTTCCTTCCTGCTTCCACCCGTTGGTCTTATTCTCCCTTCTGAAGTCAGACAGAATGAACCTCCTTCTCCTCTATGGAAGTGCCCACTGGGTACACGATGATGTGCATCCATCAGCAGCAGCAGCGTTGTGTATATGCATTAAACATTGCCATTTGCCAGGTAGGCTTTTATATACATCTCATTTATTACCTTCATAATAATCTTATAAGTTAGTTACCAGGACTACCCTCACTGTACTTTTGGGGAAACTGAGGTACAGAGGCAGTTAAGTAACTTGCCCAAAGTCACACAACTTACAAATGGAAGTACACAGATTGATGGCAGGCTGTCGGAGTCTCAGTCTTACCCACTCCTTTCTCTCTCTTCCCTCTCACACCACCATTTAGTTGTGCCTCAGGGTTGAGCACTGTCAAGTCTCTGGCTCCTCCTGTGGGACTTGCCCCGTTCTGTACACACTACGGTTTGTTACTGTCCTACTCCATAAGGTCCTGGCACTGAAAAGAACACCAATGGCAGAATTTGATGGCACAGGCGGCAATGTCACCAGCACTTCCTGGGGCTGGGATCCCCTAATATTATCACGCCCCAGAAATGAAATAATGTGGGGAGCCCAGGTAGAGGCTCAACATGTCCCCCATGATCATTACCCTTAGTGTTAAATATGATCAAGTTTGCACTAGCTCTTTTATGAGCAGCTACATGACGACTGAATCACTTCAGCTTGAGTGGGTAGTCATCTCAGGCACTCAGGCCCTCATCCCATCATCTACTTCTCAGCCCAGTCTTCCCCATCCTGAACTTGTGTAGGTATTTTTAAATAACTTAGAGGGTTTTGCACTTATTTAATTTCATCTGACTTTCAGCCCAAGCCCCCACCAGTCCATCTAGTTTATATTAAATCTTCATTCTGTGACCCTATGCAATAGCTCTCCTATTATTTGCAGATTAAGTCCATTAATACACATATATAAAGGGCAAAACAGGGAATAAGCCCTCTCCTTGGTCAGTTTAACACACCAGGTATTGTGCATTAAATGGCCCTTGGGGTGTGGCTGCCTTATCAGGGCTGCACCCTCTGAACAGGGCTGTCACCCAGCCCACTTTTCATTACAGTATGGAATCATGGAACTCAGAGATGAGAGGGACCCAAGAGAACATGTCCTATCTTTCATCAGTGAGGCCCAGTGAGGTTAAAGATCTTGCCTGTGGTCACCCAACTTACTAATGGTGGAGTTAGACTAGTATCCAGGTGTTCAGACCTCAATTCTGTGCTCTTTCCACTAAAACATAAGACATTGTGCTGAGATCAAATAGCATTTCCTAAATAACCACCCTACAACCTCTATCAGAAAAGGAATAAGAGAACTCATATTAAGCCACTAGTATCTGTAAAGGGCAAGTACTTGGTTAATACTTTATTCCAGAATTTTGCCAGGGGTTGGGATGAAGTATATCAGTCTGTGGTTTCCAGAATGTATCCTTTACTAATTTTTAAAAACTGGGGCATTTGTGTGTTTGCCTCTCATTGGATGGAACCCACTGTGTTTTCTGGATTTGTCAGAGCGGTCCCCGAATGCCATCTATAGGTTTGTCCAGCAACTTGGATTCAAGTGTGTATGTTTTCCAAGGCCAGTTAGCTCTCTATTGATCAGCTTTGGGCTCTGATACCTACCTTTATCATTTGTTCTTCCATTTTTGGTTAAGGTTACTCTCTCTCTGGAAAAAATAAAAAAAACTCTTTCGGAATGTCAAAGTCCTAAAGAGGTATGCTTTCCATGTTCTTTTTTTTTGCGGTACGCGGGCCTCTCACTGTTGTGGTCTCTCCCGCTGCGGAGCACAGGCTCCGGACGTGCAGGCTCAGTGGCCATGGCTCACGGGCCCAGCCGCTCCGCGGCATGTGGGATCTTCCCGGACCGGGGCACGAACCCATGTCCCCTGATTCGGCAGGCGGACTCTCAACCACTGCACCACCAGGGAAGCCCCACACATATTCTTATTTAGGGATTTATAAATGTCAGACTTATTCTCTGACTTATTCACTGGGTCAGACTTTTCTCCAAACTCTGAAATTAGCTTTGCTCAACCCTGTGCCCAGCACTGAGTTCTTGAACGCTTATCATCTCCTAGACCACTCAGTCACTTTCTCTGTTGGTTGTGGTGACTTCCGCGTGACCTCAATTTATTCATTGTTGGCCAAAACGCCCCCTCCCTTCTAGAAGTAATAATACTAGCAGCTATTTGACAAGAGCTTCCTTGTGCACTGTGCTGGTCCTTCCCTTACATTCTCTCTTGGGATGCTCACATGAACACCGTGAGGGAGGCACCATTGTTACCCCCAAGGGACAGGGTCTCAGAAGGGTTAGGGTGCTGGCTTAGGGCTACACAACTTCCCCTCTACAGGCTGGCAGAGCTCGGTTGCAAACCCAGGCAAGTCAGATGCCAGATTCTACTCCGGAGACGAAAGAGTCAGTGCAGCAAACTGGGACTTTTGCTGATGCTAGACTTGTCGCAAAATTCAACTTCCAGCTATTGTTTGAATAATTGAAATCTCCCACTACTACTCTGTATTGTAGAGTACTTAGAGCAGTGCCTGGCACGTCAATGTTGGTATCAGTATTATATCTTGCTTCTGTGCCAGATTTGTGTTAAAAAAAAAAAAGTAAACCATTAGCACAGCACAGTCCTTGGCACGCGGTATTCCATAAAGTCACCTTTCTTCCCTACTGCTGTTTTAAGTGTACTCTGTCCCCTCCATCTCTAGTCATAACAAGCTAGGAGTGTTAGTTATTAACTTGGTAAGCCGTTAACCTCTCTCTGGAAGAGCAAACAGTCCTCACTCTGCTTTGTGATAGAAGGTCCCCTTCCCCCACTATCTCACTGAGTCATAGGTGGACTGGGGCAAGTAGAAGAGGTGGGGGGAGCCTGGGGACTGTTGGATGTAGCTGCTCCCCACCTTTGGAATGCACCTATTTGGAAATGGAGAGGCAGTGCCTTGTCTTGGAAGGAGCATGCCTGGGCTTGGAGACAAAGAGATATGGGTTTAAATCCTGGCTCTGTCACTTGCCAGCTGTGCGAGCCTGTGTTGGTTCCTTAACCTCTTTGAGCTTTAATCTGTCATCTGTAAGATGGGGTGGGGATGGGGAAGTAACACTTACTTCGAGGCTTTGACTGGTCTCTGGAAGACAGCAGCATTCCAAAACAGTCTGCATTGTTATTACAGTTAATAATAATATCACCTGTGCCATGAGGCATTTTTCAGCCTGAAATCATCCTCCCACTACCTGAGATCTTGCTGGAAGCATTTTAATGGCCCCTTGGCCCAACTCGTGCTAGTGGGAGCCTTGCCTGACCATACCTGCATGCCCATTCTCCATGCTTCTTGGCCTGGACACCACACACTAAGTTCTTTCAGAACCCCAGGGCTGCTTAAGGCTCGGGAAACGTAGAAAGTTGCCGTGCTAGATCTGGGAACGTGGAGCCCAGAGAAGTACACTGTAGGCTTTAATGGAACACCGGCCCCAGGGCCGCTCCAGGCGGGTTCCTGAGCTAAATCCTCCAATAGTTCCATGACGTCATAGGGCCCCCCTCCCCCTGCTGGGACCCGGGTGGGGGGCGCCTCCTGGGGAGAGCGCAAGGAGGACGGCGGTCCCTGTACTCACCATTGGCCATCGCTAACCTAGGACCGGGCTGGCAGGCTCGCCCCTGAGCCGAGGCTGCGCTGCAGCGGAACCCAGGTATTTACAGCCGGGTATGGGTCGAAACAGAGAGCTGTTGTCCCGGCTGCCCGGCAGCAAGCTCGCACACGCCCCAAGTTGTGCTCAGAGTGGGCGCGGGCTGCGAGGTGCCGGACGCGGGCCGCCCGGGTCCGAGGCAGCAGCGCTGCAGGCGCGGGGTGGGGTGGGGTGCATCCAGGCCAGCCCGGTTCCTGCCCGCCTGGAAGCCGTTCAGGAATCTGGCGGAGCCCAGGCCGGGAGCCGCCCGCGCCCGCCTGCTTCAGGCCTTGCTGCGCCGGCCGCAGCTGTCGGCAAGTTCAACAGTCGTCCCCACTTGCGACGACAGTACCCATAGTTCTAGTTTCTTTCTAAGCCAAGGGATGGTTGGTTTGGTGGAGGGCCGGTGGGTAGTCGTATTCATCCCATTCCCCCAACCCCCTCCCCCACCTCTCAGATCCTTAAAATCCCCATAATTTTGGGCAGAACTAGGACCCGCCAAGTTCTCCGTGCTCTCTGAGGGGCAGAGAACCGAGGAGGTGAGAGAGGGCAGTGGTGCTTCCCTGCCCGGGCCTCGGGCTTTTCCGAGCCCCGGGTGCGTACCTGCGGGCCTCGGTGACCTGAAAAAGGCGGCGGATCTGAGTGAGGCCGCCTGCATTTCAGCCCGGACGATCCTATTTAGGAAGGTCCTCAGAGAAGGAGATCCCATAATTTATTTGATGACCTGTTTCAGTTTTTAGCAACTAGGAAATTCTCCCGTCTTCTGACCTCGATTCACGGTGCCATGGATTACGCTGATTTTCTCCAGTTTAGAACACAGATTGTTTTGTTTCATACTCCTGCCATTGGGCAGTGTCTGCTCTCTGGAATGACCTCTTCCAGGCCAGATTATAAAGTGTAACCCAGGCCTCGATGCCTCTGGGGGCATTTGTCCCCTTTCAGCTTGAAATTTTCTTTCTTGGGTTCCCTGCCTCTGCATTATCTTGATTGTCTCTCCCATCTTTGGTGACTCCTTCCTGGACTTTCTTTTTAAAAATCTTTCTATTATGGATATTTTCAAATATGTAGGAAGATAAAATTATAAATCCCATGTACCCCAAATCTCAGCTTCAGCAATTCACAGCTAATCTTATTTCAACTCTACCCCAGTTCATTTGAACTATTTTATAGCAAATCTCTGATGTTCTATCATTTCATCTATAAATACTTCTGTATGTATCTCTAAATGATAAGACTCTTAAAAAAAGAATTATCTCAATTCACTTATCATTCTTAAAAAGTAACAATAATTCTTTAACATTGATAAATAGCCAGTAATTGTTCAAATTTCCTCAACAGACTCATTTGAAAAAAAAAAAATTGTTTTGTCTGAAAGGTCTACAGAGTGAATTTGGTTGATACGTCTTTTAGGTTTCTTCTGATCTATAAATTCCCTGTTCTTTTTTTTTTCTTGCCGTATAATATTTTATTGAAAGAAATGGGTAATGGGTCATTTGTCCTGTACAGCAGAGCAAACTTTAACGTGTATACGAATCACTTCAGGATGATTAAAATCAAATTCTGATTTGGGAGGTCTGAGGTGGGCTGAGACCGCATTTCTACATCCTCCCTGGTGATACTGAGGTGGCATACATGACGGACCACACTTTGCATCTCTGAGGTGTTTTTAAAACATATTCCCAGCCTATCTGGAGACTTGATCAAATTCAGGGTTGACATTTTGGCAAGAATACCCTATCAGTGTATTTCCTATTGCATCTCATCCGGAGGCACATAGTTTAGTTGTCTCATTTTTTGGTGATGTTCAGGTTGGTTAGTGGGTTCAGGTGTCGTCAGCCTGACTCTTCCATTATAGAGCTCTTAATCAGTGGATGGTGATCCTTGTCTGGACCCATTATTACAGTCCTTTAGTGGTAGGATACACTTGAGGACACCCTAGTACCCTTTCTGTGCTCTTCTTCCAAATTTCTACAAATGCCATTTTCTCTGTGCATTCTTCCTTTCCATTCTCCAAAAAGGATCTCTCTCTATCTCTCATCTCTGCATCTGTGTTCTCATGGAATCAAAGACCTGAAGAGTCTTGCAAGATCATTCAGTCTAATTACCTCATTTTATAGATGAGAAAAATGGAGGTTAAGGAGGTGAAAGGAATGGTCCATTGTCACACAGCTAATCAGAGTCATCAGATCTGGAATTAGACCTTTGGTCATTTAGATTGGCAACCAAGAGGACATGAGTGATTTTGTAAAGAGGAATTTTGGCAGCTGGATGAGGGCCAAAGCACAGAATCTTAGAATGGTAAAGCCAGATGGAACATTAGGTTTGGTAATGTCTGATTACCAAAATGAGAACAGTGAGGCCTAGAGGTGGTAAGTTACCTTTCTAGATCACATGGCTGTCTCTTGGAAGAGTTAGGGCTTAATTAGGGCCACATATATAGGCCACAGAGTTGGGCCTACTTGCTTCTGTTTCTGCTGTACTCACGGTCTAAACTGCCATGCAGCTCTTTTATGCGTATTAAAATCCTATTCCAGCTCAAAAGCTAACTCCTCTCTGGGGCTTTTTCTGTAGAGGAAATTGCTCTAGCTAGAAATTGATCTTCCCCCTCTCTGAATTTTCATTGCATTGTTTTTCTGTCGTATATGGAATGTATATTCTGCCGTAGATCATGCATATTTGCCTGTCCCCAGGAGATTTTAAGCTCCCAGAAGGGAGGGACCATATGTTCCATGGCTCTGTGTTTTCCATAGTTCTGGTATGTCTTACCCATTTCAGAAGTCCAATATAACTTTTTTAATTGGAAGAATGTGTACAGAGATCCTCAAACAAAAACCAAGGTGTTCCTTAAAGAAACCTGACAAGGTTTTTTTCCTTCCAGACGAGTTCCCACAACTTCCCAGGATGAGTATATTGACCGAATAAAGTGGACTGAATGCCCAGGTTAGGGAGAAATACAGAAGGTTAATCCAAGTCTGCAAGAAATGGTCCTCTGATCACAGCTAAGGGAACTCTATACCTGAACAGCTGGTAATAAGAATAGAACACATGGGACATGATGTATATGAGACAAACATTAAGAGACAGAAGACAAAAAGCACTCATTCATCCATCAAGAATGTTGGGAACCTATTTTGTGCTAGACCCTGGGGATGGAGTGGAAATGCGACACAGTCCCTTTCCTTAAGGGACCTCCTGCAGGTCAACGCTAGAGGCAGTGATATCCTGCTAAATGCTTAACAGCGGGATCTCCAGGAAAAAAAGAAGCTCTGATTGTGGTGTTCCACAGTGTAAATATTCCCACTATGGCCAATTTCAAGCTACAAATGTGACATCACCGAAAGCAGAGTTGGGAAGAGATGTGCCAGCAGGCAAGCTGGCCCCAGCATACCACTGAGAAGGCAGTAGATATCTGCATATCTGCAGGGCCTATGGCCAGAACAGAGAAATTTATTGGGAGTGAAAGAAAAGCAGTCAGGGCAAATAGTGCTGTCTATTTTCCCTAGAGAAGAACTAGAGAGAATTTTTTAGTGTCAATAGTCAGGAGTCTGTACATCAAGTTATATAGGAACTGGGGACGTCGGCAAAGACCAATAGGAGATGACGTGGAAGACAGATTTCAGCCCTATGAAGGGCAGTCGTGTGGAGGAGCAGAAAGGCATGTTCTGTGTGCCCTCAGATGGTGGAAATAGGCCCAAAGATGGGGAATTCAGTCATGCATCCCACAAACACTTATTGGGCCTCTATTTTCTTCCAAGCATTGTGCTAAGGGCTGACAAGGGAAGGATATGGCGATGAAAGGGACATACATCCTTGTTCAACATCGTGAAGAACTTTCTGAAAGGCAGAGCCTTCTAACAATGGAACAGGCTTCTGGAAAAGTAGTGAGCTTCCTACCCTTGGAGTATTCAGGAAAAGGCTGGATGTGTACTTATCAGAATATGCCAGAATGAATCTTTCAGTTGAGCGGTACATGGGACCAGATCCCCTTCCAGTTCAGAGATTCGGAGTCTTCATTCAGCCTTGCTTTGGCAGGCTAAAGTGCTGTGCTGAAAAAGTGTCATCATGGTCCCCCTCCTACCGCCCGTGTCCATCTAGCTGCATGCTCCGTGTTCTCTGACAGTGAGTGGTGGCGGGCCAGTTAGACTGGAAAGTGGCTGCCATCTGTGACAGGGATGATGGCATTTTGGCGGGTTTGTGTGGGCTCCAGGAATGCAGCACTGAAGCCATGTACACACAACCTGCTTAAGAACATCCCATGGGCAGAAAATGTTTTCTTCCTCTTCATCCCTCCTCTGTTGCTGTGCCAGGCGGGCACAATGGTGCCTTTGAGAGGGGCAGCTGGAAGGGGGTGTTGGCAGGGAGGCTGGAAGTAGAACATTGCAGCTGAGGGGGAACCAAATTCATTTCCAGGAGCAAGCCTGCCCTGGATGCCAGTTTCCAAAACAAAACTGCTGTTTCTCAGAGCTCACGGTGGTGGGTTGCCTCAGAGTTGGACAGAGGGCAACGCCGTTTCCTATCCGCTGCTCCATCCTCCCCAGGTTAAAAAAAGTCCTGGTGTGTTGAGGCATTCTTGCTCTGGATGCAGATTCATGGGCTTTGCTGTCTGTCTGGGGATGTCAGAACGACTTGGGGTGGATGGGGCTTTCTGAAGGGTCAGACTTGCCTGCAGATAGAGCGGGGCTGATGGCCATAGGGGCAGGTAGGCTTCTTGGCCACCAGAGAGGGCTCAGGATGGAGACCCTTCCTTCTGCCTTTCAGAGTCACTTCTTCTAACCCCCTAGCAGCCCTGCACCCTTGCTGCCATATGGGCTCTGCCCACTCACTGTCTTCATTCTCCTGGGTGGGAAAGAGGTGGGAGAACTCTGGCATTTCCTGTCCTGGGTTCACAGTTGTCCCAGACCCTCGGCTACTTTCAAAGTTCTCAGCAACAGCTCAGAGATGGGTGTGGGAGGTCTTCCCACTCACCTCACAGTTAGGAGAAGGCCTGAGTACTGGACTGCAAGCTCAGCTGTCTCCCACTCTGTGTTGCAGTTGGAGCAAGGTGGGTCCCTTTTACTTTGGCGGCTTCCAACAAAAAGGTATCACGTGAGTCTGGTCAAGTAGTAATTTCTGTTAGCGTTCACACTAATTATGGGATTTTTATACACTTGGGTTCAAACTGTACAATCAATAACTAGAGAGCAATTACTTCATTTCAGGTACTGGGGAGACAGGATGAATAAGATAGAGGCCTTGCTTCAGACAGCTTGCCAAGTCCTGAATGGGAGCCCCGCCACCAACTCAGCTGACACATACATTAGGGGGAAAGCAGAGGTGTAATGCAGAGGCCAGCTCCTACCGGGAGGGCTGTGGCATTGTGGGAGCATGTGGGCTTTCATCTGAGCTGATCTTGCAGTACTTATCTTTAGGAGACTCAATTTCCTTGAGTAAATAATATGCACCATGCAGAGTTGTTATGAGGATTAAACAAGACCGTGTACCAAAGTGCTAGGACAGAGCTTGTTGCAAGGTGAGCGCTCAGGAAGTGGCTGCTGTTGTTATTAACCTGTGGATCCCAATGGACTTGAGATATCGCCTGTATGTGCACACATTATTTAACCGCTCCTTTGTTAGATTATATGCCCTTCCTGAAAGAGTCAATTCTTCTCCTTTCTTAATTCCTCTTCTATAGAATACTAGGATCAGCAAGTTTACGACCTCACTAAGATAGAGAACCAAAGACCTATCCACCATAGCCAATGAACATATTTGTATGTAATATTCTCTGCCTGTTCCATAACCCAGTTGTAGAAGCAGAAAAGGATGGGAATAGCTCTCATCCAAGGTCCCTGAATCTCCTGAGTGTAGAGATGAAGATCATGAATTCTTTTCAATATTCTAAAAAGTCTAAAAGAAATAATACATTTCCCACTGACAGGGCCTCACAGGTCATTATTATTTAAAAGATGCATTTGTTTGGTAGACATAGCTTGGGGAAAGTTTTTCTTTCACTAAGGGACCTTGGTGGGTAGAAAAGTTAATAAGCTCGTTGCGGCAGAGCTTAGGCCGAGAGATCGCCCAGGAATCTGTGTGGGGGTGCCTTCTAGCCCAACACGCTGAGTCATGTGACCCCAGCCTCAGTCTCCTGAGACCTCCTCGGCCCTCATCTATCCACTCTGTTGCATATACCCCCGCCTGCTTTGTGAAAATGTAGGCATGAGAATTCATCCCTAAAAATTATTCCAAAGTCCTTGGGAGACACAAAGCATATGTTAGCCAGGAGTCTGAAGACAAAGAAAATCAAAGCAATTCACAAAGAACAAAGGAAGTGGAAAAGAACAAGAAAATAAAAGCGTAAGGATGAATGGAGGCTTGAAGTGAAATACAGGGTATGCATGTGTAGGGAATAAAAAAGAGGGTCATTTAAGAGAGAAAAAGTTACGTGTCAGAAACTGTAAGCAAACAATGGGATTTTTAAAGAGGAACTGACAGAAACAATTTCTTCGTAGTAGGCTGAAAGATTTTAAGGATCAGTGAAGGAAACTTGTAGTCAGTGCGTGGCTGAAAGAGGGAGAGAGACGGAAAGGATGGAGCTGTGTTTAAAAATGGATAAAGATTTAGGAAATCAAAGAATCACAGAGGTCCTCCAGAGGCCTGCTTTTAAAGACACAAAGGCTAATATTATTACAGGATTGAAATAAGATCAACATTAGAACAGTACTGATCCCTGATTGCTGAGACTGTGGGTTACTTTTCCTTTTCGCCTCTCTATGGTTTAACATGTTCTACCATGGATTTGGATTTCTTTTATAATGAAGAAGAGAAGTTAGCACACGTAGTAGGAGGGAGCGGGAAGAAACTGAGGCTGGGGTATTTGGAGCAGTGAGAACTGTAGGATGGGCAAGAAGGAGAAATCTGAAGAGCACCAGCTGCCTTGGGTGGCCTCACAGTGAGGACGCTGCTGGAAAGATGGAGACCCTGGACTCGATGGAGGAAGTGAATGGACTCCGGACACGGGAGAGGCTGTCCTCTAAGGCCACTTCCAGTCTTTGACTCCAGGGTCTGATGCATGATCAGGTTGCCACCTTTTGTTTTCTAAGAGCTCAAAATCCCCTGCAATGCTCTTCTCAACTTTCCCTTCCCCGTGAATACGTTTTCGTTTCATCTCCTCTGGAATCACTGTGGCTGTGTTGATGGGCTGAGCATTTAGCTAGTTCCCACCTTCATTACTCCCAGCTCTGAAAGGCTCTACCCGCCCAAGCTGAGAAGGTGTAGATGATGCCAGAAGAGGCCAAGGTGTTTGAAGTTCTCTTCCCTCTAATTGACGAGTGTGCCAAATTGCCAGTGGATACCAAGGCAGCCATGGGTTCTTTCCTGCCACTTACTGGCTGGGTGAACTTGGCCAAGCTACAGAACCTGTAAAGTCCTTGATTTCGCTCTTCTGGAAAGTAATGACACTTGACTGGATTGGAGTAGCTAAAGATATCTACTCAATCTTAAAGTAATCTGATTCATTATTTACTCAGCTTCTTTACATGCACATGGCTGTGCTAAATATTAGTTTTAGAATTGAGGATTCTCATAGACAGGGCCCATCTCATGCTATGGCTTCAAGATCCCTAGTACTGTGCCCAGCACATTCCCTTTTGTAAAAATCACATTTAAAGAACTGAGATGAAATTCACCTGACACCAAATTAACCATTTTAAAATATATGATTCAGCGGCCTTCAGTACTTCCCCTCACGCCATCTGTTTGAAGTGTTAGGACCCACACAGCCTTTTGGGGTTGGTTCCATTTTGTTTTAATAAAACAGTGCTGCACTGCGCCCCCATGCTCATCCCCTTGCGAACTCATGTACAGGAAGCTCTCCAGGTCTAGGACGTGAAGAGCCTGCTGGGTCATTTGGCCTACAGGTGCGTTTTCAGTTCAGCATTTGCTGTCAAACTGCTCTCCAGTGTGGTTTACCACTGCTGTCTGTGCCCCCGGCAGTGTCTGAGAGTTCCCATTTCTGCTTCTCCTCCCATCGTGGGGTACGATATTCCCCATCGTGGTGTGGGAGCACCACAGCACAGAGCAGGTAAAAGAAATGAACCAGCTCCGGCAACGTCACCACGGAGAGGTCTCAAGAACTTAATGGTGAGTGAAAAAGGCAAGCTGCAGAGCACCAAAGGGTTGTGGGAACTCGACTCCATCCAGAAAATTTTATTTCTTTGGTTACAAAGATACTTGAAGGGAATACAACAAAATATTGACAAACACCAATTCTAAGTGAGGGGGAAATGGGAGGGTTTGATCTAAAAAGTTCTCAAAACCTTGTTGTATTAAAAAAAAAAAAAACCTCAATTAAAAGGGGGGAACTGATGTGCAGAGATTCCCAAAATATACTGGGGAACAGATTCTTTTGAAGCAGCTTCCACATTTGGACTCACTTTTCCCCATGCAGAGGTTCATATTAGTGGAGCTGGCTAGGCTTCCCTTGTGAACATTGTTTAAAAGTAGATACAATATCAAGGAGTTTTGGAAGTTCTTATTTTTAACCAGTAAAATGAAAATTTTCCACAGCTTGTAATAAAATAAGTGCTCAAGCAGAAGCCTGCCTCTTTTGCTCCATGTAACTACAGCTCAAAACCTGTGCAAGGCTATTCTGGGCCTGGGGTGCAGGGGGTGACTCACTGTGCCCCTCCCTCACCCTTCCCCCACCCGTTTATTCAGGTAAAATCAGATTAGAATGAACATCAAAGGTGGCTTTGGAAGGGAAGGGAAGTCAGAGACATTGAGACCAGGGCTGATGACAACCATGTGGGTGACATGCTGGCTTCTTAATTAGAGGCAACCGCAATCCATGAGCACCCATTTCCCAGGAACGGCACTAACTTTCACAGCTTCCTTTGTGTGCCCGTGGAAGAAACATTTAGAGCATGCATTCGCAATATATAATTTTTTGCTCTCTTTTTCGTAAATGTAAAAGTCTCATGCCTGCTTTTAATGTTATCTGAAATGTTAAAATAAATAAAAGTATGTGACTACGAGCAGATCAAGCATACCTCGTACCTGTGAGAATCTCCGCTCTAGAATAAGGTGCCAGTACTGCCCTGAAACTCCCGAGTTTTGGGCAAATCTGGATTTGAAGCCTGACCTGACCACTCAGAGGCTGCGGACCTCAGGCGAGCTTCTCGCTTTCTCTTAGCTTCTATCCCCAGCTCTGGAAAGGCGATATGATACCTGCCACTTGGGGCTGCTTGGTAGATTCTGTGAGGCACTTAGCACCACCGCCAATTAACTTAAATAAATAACAAACCTGAAAATGTTAATCCGAATAATAGCCCTGGGAAGTAGGCTAACCCCTTTCTTCCCATTTTATAGATGAGAATACTGAGGCCCAGACAACAGACTTCCACTGAGGAGGGCTAACGCCTGTCCAGGCCAAGCCCCTTTCACTGAGTACCGCCCCCACCCCCACCCCGACCAAGTGTCTGCAGGTGAACAGCAGATCTGGAGTCACCTTCTCCCCAGCCTTAGTCTTTGACCCCAAAATAGTGTCCAGGGTGATTGCTCACGTGGCTCCTCAAGGCCCCAGGATCCAGTTTCCTCAGCACTAGTTAAGTAAGTATTAAATTAACCAGCTCTTGTATGTTCTGTCAACTGGGCTGTAAGCTTTATTTCAGAGAAGGGACCAAGTCTCCTAGGCCTCAGTAGGCCACAAGCCTCTGAAAAACAGGCTGTATTCCTTGTGAGAGACTTTCAATGGAGACCTTCCCTGCATAAGCTCATTTTAGCTGTAAGTTTCACCATCCAAGTTTTACCAAGGTGACACACAGACACGAAACTAGAAATAGACTTTCCTATCTGTTCCCCTGAACCCCTTACTTTCGTGCCCTTTCTCAAGTCACTGAACCTCTCAGCCTCAGGTTCCTCACCCGTCAAGTGAGGACATTAATATCTTCCCTGCATGTTCTGTGGATCAAAATAAAATGAGATGCTGTGTGGGAAAACCTTTAGTAAACTTTAAGGCAGTTTCCCTCTCTGACTCTCCTCCTGTCCAGCCTGAGCCCCCTCCTTCCTCAAACGAGCAGTAGGAGTGTGCCCTCTGTTCTCTTAAAGCATTTCTCAGCAGACCTGCCCAGCTGCCTCAGCTGAGAGGGGACCAAGTAAAGGAGGAAGAAACAGTGCGTGCATGCTGAAAAATTCGCCGAATTTCTAGCGCTTGTTAGGGCCATCGCTATTTATTGTATTCTAAGTTAACTCCTTCCAGGATGCCTAAAATCTCCTGTCTTACAAGTTTCCAGCAATGAAATCTTGGTCAAGTTACTTAATGTATCTGAGCCTCAGTTTCCTCATTTAACAAAATATAATACTTGCCTCACTGGGTTATTGTATCAAATGAGGACACGTTACAGTAGGCAGTCAGAGCCTGTGATTTTTTTTCCGTCTTCCCTTGTTGCTTTTCTCTCCTGTTTATCTTTCTAAACCTCCGTGCCTCAGCTTGCTTTCTGTGACGAGGGGATAAGAATACCTGGCCTACTTAGCTCACTGCTTGTTGTGTGACGCTGGAAGAAAGGCTGTGGGAGGGCTTTGGAAACGATGGCGTGTAGTATAAATACCTGTGTGGGGTTATTCCCGGGGTCTCTGACCTTGAACTGATGAGCGTGCTGGTCCTCCCAGGCCTGGGCTGTCGTGTGCAGTGACCACATGTAGAAGGTGACTTAACATCCCTTCTCTTACTGCTCTTCCTGAGGCCCCTGATGCTCTCACATCTACCTGTGGTGCCCTGTAGCCTCCTAACACCTGTCACTCACACGCCTCCCGCTTCTGTCTCTTTCGCCTCCTCTGGATCACAAGACCCAGGACTGTCCACCCACTGCTCCCTGGATACAGAATGATGCCTGCCCCAAATCCTCCGGGCTGTGAGAAGCTGCCTGTCATATGAGCCCCCCATCTTTAGCGTCCTGAATAAATACTAAAGACTCATTATGGGGAGCTAAGGAAAATAAGACGTGCTCCCAAAGCCCCCAACGACCCACAGTGTGAACCACCTCACCCCCTGCAGAGGCCACCAGCCCCCTCTGTGGTTGAAGAAGAGCCACTGAGTATTGGACTCAGAGGGGGCCAGGGTGCTGCCGGCTGGGAGCAGGGAGGGCGGGGCCCACAGAGGCAGGGGAGCTGAGCTGCTCTATTCTGGGCACAGTTTCAAGGCCAGCTGCAGGGAGAACAAGCAGTTGCTGTGTGTCTGCAGCTGGCAGTGGTTAGGCCAGGGCTGTCCCTCACTTGGGGTGTATTTAAAGACACCCCAGCAGATGATCATGCCAACAGCAAAAATGCACACATAGCTCCAGCTACGTTCAGTCTCCAGCCCAGCCCTCTCCTCCTTCCCTGCAGCTCCCTGGCCGTGGATTTACGTATCCATAGAGTACAGCGGGCACAGCGGGCTCCTCAGCCTTTCCCCGGTGGAGGTGGTACCACCTGGGGACATGTGCCCCCCGGCTCCTGGGCCTCTCTGCCCTCTGACTGAGCTGGCTAAAAGTTCAGGGGATTAGCTGGGGCGGCGCCTCCCACCCTGGGGTTGGTAACCCGGCAACCGCTGGGGAGAGACAGGCAGATGAGTCAAGGAGAAGCACAGAATCTCTGGCTTTGTGTTTTGTTTGTGAAAACTCCCTGTGAATGCAGGCTCCCTTCTGCAGGGAGTGGCAGGGCTTTCCCACACGGCTTCAGGCGAAGGGCTCCTCCCCCAAGGGATGCCCGGGACCCCCTTGACTGCTACTGCAGGCTTAGGGACAAAGCCCATGGGCCGGGAGAAGCCCATCCTGGCCGAACTCTCTGACGGCCTTTCACTTGTTCTTCTCAAGTGAAAACAAGACTACAGGCCTGAATCCCATGGGAAGGGGTTGGGGGGGTGGTGGTGCGGGTTGGTAAACTGAGAACTATGGGCAAGGGACCCGATGGGCCTGAGGTCCCGCAGCAGGTGTGCAGAGAAGTTTGGGCTTTCAGGTGGCCAGAGACCAAGCAGACCTTTTCATAGAAGTGACAAGACCTCACGAGAGCAGCCCAGCAGATGCGGGGTGAGAGGTGGGAAGTGGGCAGCTTATCCGCCGGGAAGGGAAGCTGACAAGCTAAGTGTCTGAGGCAGGCTGCTCCAAGTGCCAGCAGAGTGAGGAAAACACGAGTGCACCAGTGGTCCAAAATGCAAATACAGGGCCCTTTGCTAAAAAATCATCAAGAATTTCAAGACAGTGTCAGAAGAGCATTAAACCAAGGGTCCTTCTGAGCGACTGTGCAGGTTGCACACCCATGAAGCCGGCCCTGGGTGCCTGTGAGTCAGCTCCTTGAAAGCAGCGGCGGGCGAGCTGGGGGATGTCTGGCCACCTGCGGCCTCAACCCCAGACCCCTCAGCCCTGTGGCCATCAGCTCCCAGACTTTTACCAGGCTTGGGACATTGCCTCTACCCTCACAGCAGCTCCTCTCCCTGCGTGGGCAGCACCTGCCTTCACCTCTCGGAAAAGGGGAAATTTCAAGGCCACAGTGGGGAGAGGGCTGAGGGCCGGAAGGGACAGTGGACCTGGGTCCACTGGGCCTCTAGGTCTGGACGGGCCGAGAAAGGCAGGCCCCGTGACTGGAGCCTCCTGGGAGTGAGGCCGTGGATGTGTTGGGAACAGGATGGATGTACAATGGACTACACTTGGGATCACCTCTTGAGGACGCTCCAGGACATGTCCTGAGGGTACGTAACAGTCCAGGAGCAGAACCAAGGTCCAGCAAGCCTTGGGAACTCACCTCCAACTCTATGTGGTCGTGGAGTTTCTTGCAGGTGGCTGCGAAGGTCTCTGAGGTGCCGAATTCAAAGTACCACAGCTTGTTCTTCATCCTGGACCACGAAGCAGAAAGATGACTCAGTGTTCTGTGTTTGAAATGGTCGTGTACAACAGCTCTGCTGTCGGTGTCCCCAGTCTTATGTTTTCAGTACTTGTTAATCGGATCAGGGATGGAACATTTTTAAGCAACCGTTCTTGCTATGAACTTAGAGAAAAACTCACTTATTTCTGAGACATCACGGCTACTCTGGGTGAACTGCCAACAGATCTGTGAACTTCCTGGTCAGAGAAGGAGAAAGGCCTGCTTTGCCTCCGTATCTGGATCAAGGGAGGAGTTCCATGAAAGTCAACCAGAGGCGGCAAGGGACAGCATGCTCTGGTCACTGTCCTTTCTACTACTAACGCAGAGGAACTTCAATGGCTGGGGTACAAAGGGACGATCAGACAGCCCTTTGAGACTTGAGGGATGTACACTCTCAGGACAGAGGGGGAACAGCCCGACATTAAACCAGCTAAAATGTGTGCTTCTTTGCCTGTGCTTTGATTGGGAGAAGCAGAGTGGAGAGAATTGGACACAGATTTGCAGGCAAGGTGGAAAGAGAAGAAAAAACGCGAGTTGTTTGCTAGCAATACTTCCCCCCACTTCTTTCTCAACTGTGTTTGCTTAGGCTATGACAATCCTTGTTCTATTTGCTTCAGAGTAAGAGCTCACTATTTTGAACTTTAAAAATTTTCAACATTTTCCTTATTGGGGGAAAAAAAGAAACACAATGGGGTTCCCACGCAGCCGGGAGCTTTGCGAAGTCAGATGATGTGTCCTGACACTTGGTCGTTCTGATCAGATGGTCTCACCAGGAAGTGTTTCTGAAGGTATTCCATTCCTTCCATGCCAACTGTCATCCCCTTATCAGGGGCTGGCTAAGAGAAGGGACACTGTCCAGTTCATAAGCTGATAGATTCTGCTGAGGAAGGATTTTAAAAAATCACATGCTTCTTGGCACACTCTTCAGGAGAGAGGATGCCGCTCTGCGTGTTGCGGATCCTCCATCCTCAGATCTGTGGACTAAGAGGAAAGGAGCATTCTTCAAAGGGAAGAAGGCTCTTATTCCTTCCTAGTATTCCTTAGGTCATACTGTTTAGAATAACAGACAAAACTTTTCTCTCTACATTTCTCAGAGTCCACCTAGAACTTGAAGATGAGACTGTGCCCTCCCATTGCATGAAGATTTCTAAGACCTAGTTCTAAGACCTAGTTGGGAAGATTTCTGACTCTTGGTATGCAGGAGAAGAAATGACAAATGATGAAGGAAATAAGAATAAGCAGGGCTTCCCTGGTGGCACAGTGGTTGAGAGTCCGCCTGCTGATGCAGGGGACGCGGGTTCGTGCCCCGGTCTGGGAAGATCCCGCATGCCGCGGAGCGGCTGGGCCCATGAGCCATGGCCGCTGAGCCTGCGCGTCTGGAGCCTGTGCTCCGCAACGGGAGAGGCCACAACAGGCCCGCGTACCGCAAAAAAAAAAAAAAAGAATAAGCAAGATTTATGGAGTTATGCCCATGAAGAAAGTTAGAAGGACTGAGTGTGCTCTAAGTAGACCACTGCTTCTCAACCAGCGTGCTGCGGCACAGGTACGCCTGAGATACCAATCTCCTCAGCCTTCAGGGTGGCCAGGTTGGGGTCTGGGGCAGGCTGAGCACCACCCTCCCCATGCCACAGCTGGCATTCTCTTCTGTGTGACAGAAATGCCAAACAAATGCTTTCGTTTTCTATGCCTGCCATGATATGCAGAGGAAACACTGCTCTGATCACTAGTTCTCTGTATGCACAGTAATGGGAATACAAACTACCTGGGGATTTCACTGAAATGCAAATTCTGATTCAGTCCTTCAGGATTTGGGCATAAGAATTCCTTGTTTTCTAATAAGCTGCTAATGCTGGTCCAGGGATCACACTTGGAGCTGTGAGGATCTGGAGACTACATTTGTGGTTCTGAGACATTAGTATTCCTAAGAATTACTTGGCGAATGTGATTAAAATGCTAGTTCCTGGGGTCCAATTTGTAGAGATTCTGTGTGATAGCTGTGGGACGGGGCCCAGGAATACGCATTTTTATGAGTGCCCAGGTGATCATTATGCAGGTGGTCAGCTGTCTGGACTTTGAGAAACATTGCTCTAGATCCCAGTGAAATGACACCCAAGGAAGAGGACAGACCGATTAACCCTGAAAGACAGGATTCCTCAGGGAGGACAGAATGAGGGTCAGTGCCTTTCAATAGACAGTGATGGCAAAAGACCCAGTAATAGGAAAAACACAGATTTTCATACACGTCAAGGTGGAGGATGCCTCTCCAGCAGTGAGAGCGTCTCTGCAGCCAGGAGACCCGCATTATGATTCCACTTTCAAATATCACTGCTGGTCTGAATCATGACTTTTGAAAGTTATCGCCAGGAGAGTTAGAGTTTTAATAAAAATTTCCAGAAGCCACAAGCTAATTTTTGCCCAGAAGTGGCTCTTCTGATGATCTAATAAGGTTAAGAGGTCATGGTTAGGTCAGTATCACAGAATGACTGAGAGGATCAAACAGACTGCTATTCCATTGCTGGTTAAGTGTCCATTGCTGGCTGTGTAACCTAAGCCTCAGTTTCCTGATCTGTAAAGTGGAGATAATAAAAAGATCCGCTTCAAGGGGTAGTTGAGAAGATTAAATGGGATGACTGCAAAGCACTTCCCATAATGCTTGCTGCTGTCAGCTACTTACTTATCAGTTACAATTTCAATGTCTTTTGAGTTGGCATGTTTGGATAACATAATAAGGTTAAACGACAGATCAGGTTGGGTAGCCGTAGACATTATACATTCACATTTTTCTGGGACAGAAAAATATGTGATCCTATTTGTCAGATCATGTGTCTTGACTTTTGGTTAAAAATACATGTTCCCAACATGTCTAATCTAATAGATTTTTTCCAGAGTCACAGACCACACCCTAATCCTTGGTTAATTATTCTTGACTGGTCACATAATTGTCCAAGACGTGATGCTGATTGCAAATACGCTTTTGAGAAAGTGCACGTTTGGTGTGAGACAAAGTAGTTATCGAGTCGAGAAATATTCGTTGTGCCAGGACTAGATAGGGTGTACTAGGTGCAATGGAGGGCAAAACACAGCACTCCACGGGCCAGACACCTGGGAAGGGCAGCCAAGGAAACAGACCATAGGGTCGTGTGCTAAGCACTGGGACCACCGAGGAGGAGGGACATCCAATTCTTAGTGGGACCACCACTCATCCTAGGTGGATGATGAGTTCCGAAGGATGTGGAAAGGAATAGGGAAGGTGGAGGAAGAACATTCTAGGCAGAGGGAAAAGCCCAAGCAATGGCACAGGGTAAGAGAGAGCATAGACCTGCTAGAGGGGATCTGGAACTCAAGGAGGGGTGGATTGGCCAGATAAGGCTGGAAGGGCAGATAGGAGCAAGATTATAAAAGCTGGGATGCCATGTGTAGGTGTTTGAGCTTTATCTTAAAGTCTGTAGTGTGTCATGGACCATCCTTAAGTGGGGGTGGTGATAGGGGGTGGCAGTAGTGACCTGAACAGACTTGTGCTTTTTAAAGATCACTCTGTCCCAAGTCTGGAGAGTGGACTGCAAGGGGTGGGTACGGACTGGAGGCCTGGAGAATGGTTTTTAGGTGGTGTAGAAACTCAGCAGAAACCCAGGAGAGAATTGGGAAGGACCTGAACAAAAGTAGTGACAGTAGGGCTCAGGAGAAGAGAAGGGATTCACAAGCTAAAATATAGGAGGTGGAACTGACAGGGCTGGTTTGTTGTAAGGAGTGAGTAAGAAAGAATAGTCAAAGTGACACCCAAGTTTTTGTCTTAGGTGGCATGATTGATGGCAGGTGCTGTTCACTGAGAGAGTGGCACAGGAGAGCAATTCTCCAGTGGCAGTCCTCTTTGTAATTGAAGGACAGCACTTTTGTGTTGTGGCTCATCTGTCCATCTATCCATCCATCCACCCACCCACACATTCATTCATCCATCCATTCACCCGTCCATACATCATCTATTGAGCCATACTATGGAACAGGCACTGCATAAAGGCCTGGAGATAAGTGATGAGTAAGACAGGCAAGATCTCTGCCTCACAGAGTTTATATACTTTTAATAGCTTCCCCAAGATGCTAACCTCTGCCCCACAGGGAACTATGTGTTCAAAATCTGACAGCTTTTGGGACTTCCCTGGCGGTCCAGTGGTTAAGACTCCACGCTCCCAACGCAGGGGGCATGGGTTCGATCCCTGGTCAGGGAACTAAGATCCCCGCATGCCGCATGGCACGGCCAAAAAAAAAAACAAAGACAAAATCTGACAGCTTTTATTTCTCCTCTTTTAAATTCGGGCACATTTTAGTTAGAAGTAAATACATTCTATTCCTATGGTTCTTTGGTTTTGCACTCTGCTAAACATTTCACGAATACTATCACTTTCGATTCCCTGAAGAGCCCTATGAAGTAGGTACTATCACTACAAGTCAGGGAAGACTTGGGGGAGAAGTAAGTTGCCTAAGGTTGCAGAGCAGTTAAGTGCGGAGGGGGCACCCAACCCTGACTGTCGGACTCCAGAGCCTGTGCTTTGCTCCCCTGCCACGGTATCTTCCCATGCTTTTGCATGTTGTGTGGTGTGGTGGTGTGTGCTCCTACTACACTGCCTAGGCTGCCCTGGTTGTCCTTCACGAGGCTGTGAAATGGATGCACGTGTGGGCCTGGGGCGTTAGCGGCTGCATCGTGCACTAGGAGATGCTGTCTGATGAAGAGTGTGTGTCGCCCCCCACCCCCCTCCCCCAGGTCCCAGTGGCCAGGGAGGTTCTAGAGGAGTTTCAATTGGATTTGTCACAGGAACCTCCTGGTCTTGAATCTGCACAGTCTCAGAAAGTCAGGGAGACCAGAATTGATCCCTAGAAAAGCCAGATGCTCCCAGGACACCCTGCACCTTTCATTCTCTCTGCTCACCCGGAAATGAGGCCGAGGCAGTGCCCTTGCACCATCTCCTACACAGAGTGAAACAGGGAAAGCTGGGAGACAAACGTAAGTTGTTCCTTGGGTACCTCCAACTTCAGCTTCAACGCCGGCCAATTTTGGCCACTCATAACAAGAGAGGGTAGTGTGGCCTAATGCAAAGATCCCACGGTGGAATCGAGTGCCTTCAAATTCTGACTCTGCCCTTTATGGGTTGTATAACTTTGAGCATTTTTTTTTAGTTTTCTGAGCCTCCTTACTCATAAAATGGGTAAATACCTAATTCACAGAATGTTATAAATACTGAATGAGACATGTAAAATCATCTAGAACAGCTCTTGGTCTATAGGCCCTCATCCCCTATACACATTAGAAGTTTGTTGATTGAATGTCACCGATGGCCTGTCAATAATCAAAGTACTATCTTCCTAATGAAGGTCACATATCTTGTTTCTCAGAAAAATTACCACTAGCCTTATATTAGATAATACAGAGGGGGATTACTTTGGTTGCCTCTGTCCTGGCCACCAAAATGGTTGAAAGTACAAAGACTGAGGCCATGGGGGTAGGGGCAGAAGAAGGAAGAGACTCCTCTTGGGATAAAGGTTGATCAGGTGAAGATGGCCCCCAGAACCCTGCATGATTGAGGCCCACTAATGGTGGGCCCTCAGGTGGAGGTTGCCTTCAGGCCAAGTGACACAGAGAAGACAAGACAGACCCTCTCTTTGTATATGTTGGGAGGTTGTTGCCAAGGACTTCACTGGCAGGCCTATCTGAGGCCGGGTTCCCTAAAGGTTTCTCAGCTGCTCTGAAAACAGGAAGGAAGGCAAGCTCCCAGCCTACTGTCATTGCACACCGAGACACCAGAGAGCAGTAATCTGGATTCTTTGGTTCTGTCTACACTGGCAGAGCAGATTGGTATAGCATATAATCAACAGGTTATTTGTTGATCTGGAAGTAGAGAAAGCCTCTCATCAGGGAGGCTTTGGGCTTTTGGTTTTGCACTCTGATAAATATTTTACATATATTATCTCTTTCCATTCTTGGAAGAATCCTATGAGTAGGTACGCTTGATACAAATAAGAAATTCACAGGTTGAAGCAAATTCACCTCTGCTTCATCTTCTCTTTTCCCTTTCCCCTTTTCCCTCTACCAGCACCAGCACCTTTCCAAAGCCTTTGGTAAAAGCCAACAGGCCTGTGATACCCTATAATTTGACAAAGCCCCCACTCTTCCTGCTAAGTAGACAGCCTGACTGCCAGCATTCCTCTTGTCTTTTGAAGATGTCTCCCCCGCCACTTTACCCTTAGCCCTTGCTGGAGGTTTGCTGCTGCTGCAATGGGGCACTGGTTTTTGTCTGTTTCATTTTCAGTTGTACAGGAACATGGCATTTGGAATCCGTGAAGCTAGTGTTCCTGCCTGGCTCTGCCACTTCCTGGTTAGACAAGTTATTTCAGTTCTTTGACCCTTCATTTCTTCTTCTACAAAACGGGAATATTATTTTCTACCCAGCAGAGTTGTGAAGCTCACGTGGCAAATGCAAAGCACCAAGCAGGTGTTTAACACATGGGAAGTGCTCCCTCACTGTTCTATCTTGTTGCTAGGAGACACACTCACTGGGAGACTCATTCCCCAAAGGCTCCAGGGGTAGGGACAGGAGCAGTGTGCGGGTCTATCCCAGGCAGCCAATATTTTTTGAAGAAAATAAAACTAACAATGTTTTAATGACTTCTGGACTGCTTTTTCTGCATTCCTCTTCCTGAGTTTTTTTTGGCCCATCATTTCTTTCCTTCTCATAATCACCTTTCCGCTGGAGATGACTAATCCTTAACCAGCTGTCCTGAGGCTGGTTTCCAGGTCCACGAAACTCCTAGGTTCACTGTCAGGCTCTAAACTACCCCGGTGAACCTGTTCTTGAGGCAGAAGCCCCTTGTCTGGGCTCCAAGGGACTCTCAGTGACATGGAGGAGCGGCAAACAGCAGTAGTGACACCATGGGTTGATTCTATTTCTGGGCTTTCTTAATTTCCCTCTGCTTTCCAAGAAAATAATATTGATTAGTAGTTGAATCTTTTCATTTGACAGATGAGGGGAAAATGAGACAAATTAAAAATGTTCTTTTATATTTGTCAGCAATTTAGGGCTGGATTCAGTCACCATCCTGACAGCCTATGAATAGCCTGTCTTCAAGGATGTCCACAAGAAAAACCAAGCTAGCTGCTGGGCATTTTCACCAGCAAAGACAATGAGCTTCTGGTGGCCCTTTTCTGATAATCTAGGAAGTTTTAAGGGCAGGAGACTTTTGAAGTCATCGAAACATGAAAACATTTCTTTGGACGTAGAAGGCTACAAAGAAGGCACTAGAGCTATTTCTAGAAATAGGAGCCCTTGAAGTGAAGGTATTCCTCTTTGTGGTTTGGACTTTGATAATCAGGTTCCCTGAGTGGGTCATGCCTCGAACAGTCAGTTAGGCCTCTCTCAGCCCAGTGAAGCAGACGCTGCCCACATGATCGTGCTGTGTTGTGTTGAGGGAGTCGAATGATATGGGGGCCATGCTGGGCCAGTGGGCAGGAGACTCCCCTCCAGTCCCAGTTCTCATACACACTAGAATGTGATACCACAAGAGTTACTTGGGGACTCCCAGACTCAGTTTCCTCATCCTACAATGAAGGGCTCGGAACGATGGATTTCTGCGGTTTCTCCAAGCTCCGTGAACAATTGAGATAACGGGATACAGGGCAGGGTCGGAGGGCCCACGTGCACCACAACCAGTGCCGTGTAGAAGTGTGGGCCCAAGTATTGCCAGGGCTGCCATTTTTTACAGAGATGCCAGAAATGTGTTTTTATGTAAAATCTCCTGATTATTAAAGTTGGCAACCAGTTCAACTCTTTAAAAGAACTCTGTATAGGCCGAAAACCACACATCCAGGGAGAACTATGCCTAGCCAACAGGCTACTTCAGTACACTAGGTGTACATTTTCATAAGGTTCATCTCAACTAAAAAACAAAAACAAATGATCTCACTTAATACCATGGGTTTGCTGGGTTACTGGTGGTGGTATTGCTATGACTACTAAAGATAGTAGACTGGTGCCAGGTTATTAAGGGAAATAGTAATCTAGCACAACCAGACAGGTATGATAGCAACACAGGAAGGGCAAATGCAACTTGAGCTGAATGACGACTGTTAGTAATAATACCGAGACTACTTTATCTGTTAACATTTTACATTATTTGAATCCCAAATGCTTTTGGATGTTTAGTAATCGTGTTAACTAAAGTTTAGATCAAAGGTTTCGGGCTTCCCTGGTGGCGCAGTGGTTGAGAGTCCGCCTGCTGATGCAGGGGACACGGGTTCGTGCCCCGGTCCGGGAAGATCCCACATGCCGCGGAGCAGCTGGGCCCGTGAGCCGTGGCTGCTGAGCCGGCGTGTCCGGAGCCTCTACTCCGCAACGGGAGAGACCCGCGTACCACAAAACAACAACAACAACAACAACAAAACAAAGGTTTCAAAAAGAAAAATAAAAGCCAAGGTAGGTAGGCTTAGTTCTAAGGCCAGGATGTCCAGTCCTGTAAGGGACCAGTGACTGTCACCTCACAGGTGCTGCCGAGGCCATCTGTGTTACCTGCACACCCAGCAGCCCTGGCCCATCAGAGAGCTTGTCACCCCATCGAATCCACCCTGTATGCTGTCCCCTGCTCTCACTGTTCACTGGAATGGCACTCGGTGACCTGCAGGCACAGAGCTGTGGATGGCAGGGGCTCTTCCAAGAGGAGGTGGTGACCCCTCTGGTACAAGGGAGCGTGAGCCCCCAGCAGTCAGGAAGCAGGCTTTATAAATAGCTGTTTCTGTTCTCTGAGGGTGACTCCTGTGCCCGCTGTTCTTGCCAACAGATTTGTCTTGGCTCAGCTCAAGGGGCGAGGTATTCCCTGGCTCTTTTCCATACTAGGGACAAGACTGGTGTTCATGGCGCTCAGAAAAATCTAGGGTGGTGAATGGACGGGAGGACTGGAGACCAGAGTCCAGGAGGGGATGGGCAGAGGTATGGGGAACAAGAAAGAGGGGAGAGCTCAAGAAGGGTCTAAAGAAAATGAAAAGACCAAGAAAGGAGGGAGAAACCCGCCTAGCATGTATTTTATAGTATATAGATCGAATCCTCTTAATAACCTATGAAGACACTTCTGAAGTCATTTTCATGTGTGAAAAGTTACCTGCAAAATCACAGATGACAGAGTGTTTGCACTTAAGGGAACTTTGGGGTCCAGGGATTCCCAGCCAGGAGATCACAGGTTGCAAGGAATATTCCAAAGTATGGAAGGAGTCCATGAGTTGCTGTCAGCATTTTATAATAGGTAATAGTACTTGGGCATTTACTCATAACAAAGACTGCACAGACTAACTAGTGGGTTAAAGTGTTTTGTGATGTGAAATGGAATAAAATCAATTACATCGGTTACTCTTGGCAACCAGAGGAACTGATTGAATGGCAAATGGATATTGTTGATTCATAAAGATGGAAAATGAATGATTACTTAGAACAGCCTTATGGCTGACAGAAATCTTATTCAGTATGGCACCCATGGTGGGGGGCTGGTGGTGAAGAATAAATAAAAATAGGGCACTATTGGATAGTATCTGGGCACATGCGGAACCATCACTCCATACCAGCTCCGGATGGTACTTCCTTTCTAAACCGTAGCAGCCTTCTCAGGGTACAGGTGAAGAAACTGAGGCCAGTCCTCGAGGATGCAGTGGCTGGAATTCGAACCCCAGCTCCCAGCTTCCCATCCTTATCCCTTACATTTCCACTCCCCCCGCCCCTCCTCCGGCTATGCCCCAAAGGCATCTGAGAGAAGTGGAAAGGTCAGCCAAAGCCACAAGAGCTGGTGACTGCAAAGCTGCGGGCCATTCTCATGCCTGCCTGTGGGCTGGCTTTGATCACATCTACTGCTCAGGCCACGAGCTCCAGCTCGAGGTTGGCCGGCTTGTTGCTCAGGACCCCACGGTGCTTTTCCCCACAGAGCGTGCAGTCTGGGTCTCCCTATTGGTCTCCAGTCTCCACTCTTGCCCCAGAGTAACAAAGGGCCAAACCCACTGGCCTCATCCAGAGCAGTCTCTCTACCCCCTTCAAGGGTAATTCTAAGCTGCAGAGAATCTGCTCCCTCTGAGCAGTGACCCTTCACCTGCACACAAGACAGTTTGTTTCCGTGGACTAGGGACAGAGTCTCCTTTGGTCGGTGCTCCCGAATTCTGCCCGGCACCCGACAGTATCTCCTGCTAAGGGCAGGACTCCAGCACGAAGCCAGCCAAAGTCTGAAACCGGATCCTCCCCCAGTGCAGCACCCGGGGACACACGTGTGTGCAGGCACACACCCAGGCCCAAACAGAGAGGCTTCTCTCAGGCTCTCCATCCACGGGTACCGAGCACACTCACGGCCTCTGATGCTCTGAGGCCCCGGGGTCTCTCCGAAGCCCGACTTGAGAACCGCCACAGTGATGGGAATGCCACCACATGGTCCTGCCACTTTGGGGGCGACCCTCAGGAGAGACAGCTGGTGAGGCAGCTAGGGTTTTCCTCTCCTGAGGGCCTGAGTGTCTAGAGTGTCTTGCAGTCAGTATCCGTCCTTGCCAAGAGAAAACAGCTACCTTCCCCCATCCAAAAACGTAAAAATAAAAATAAAATAAAAATCTCACCGAGTTTGGCTGTTTTTAGCCATCCTTTCTCCCTCTGAAGATTTATTTGTGGAATGAAAATCCCCTTCAGGCCTATTTGGCTGAGGCTACGGGGCTCTGAATAAGCTCGATCGCACAGTTTGCAGACAGCAAAATCGAATACGGGGACCAAAAGCAATCCTGCTCCCGGAGGGAAAGGGGCAGAGGCAGATGGGTGTGGGGTCTCTAAGGTTCTGTAATGACTGCTTAGCTGTTGTTCAGTTTTTGATTCCCAGCTACGCTTTGCCAGCACTCACACATCCATCAGCCCAGGAAGCTGCTATCCAAAGGCAGGAGGGGACGGTTAGGGCCGCGTGGGGAGGACAGCTGATTAGAACATAGCCCTGAACACCTGGAGAAGGTCTAGGCTGAGGAAGCCCTCAGAAGCTCTTGGCTGAGGAAGGCCCCTTCCTGGGTCCTGACCAACCAAGGTTAGAAACTGAAGAACTGTCTGGGGGAGTAGGAGGCAAGCCCCCAAAGCAGGTCCACACCCTCACCCTACCGTAATTCACCTACCAGCATTCCCAGGGAGGCTCCGAGACAGACGGCAGAGCTTCCCCTCCCTCTCCATGCCCTCCAATCCAGCTCACCCCCAGCTGTTGGGAATCCCTCAGTCCCCACTTATCCAGTGTCTATTTTGTGCTGGACCTGCACCAGCTGCTTTAGGAACCAAAGGGTCCCCTCGCGTGGTCCTCACACCTGTCTTCTGTGGTGGGTGCTACGTGGTTATTTTGCAGATGCGTCTGAGGCTGCTGCTTCTTGGCAAATGCGCAGCTGGCCTCGAGTGGTATCGTGGTGTCTGAGGGGTGCTGGCTGAACATCTCTCCCTCCCACGACCGGCCTTTCTGAGCTTGAGGCGCTGCCCCACCTGTGACAGGTCAGGTTACAAAAGTTCCACGCTTAAGCCAGTTGTTTGTCACTTGGAGCACATTTTCCCATAGAAACAATGTCATGTTGAGATTGGGTTCTCAGAGTAAACTACCAAAGGCAATTAGCCTGTTAGGTATCCGATGTCTAGTTTTGGAGACAGCTTGGTAGAGCTGAAAAGGCCCTGGTTAGAAGCCAGAAAGGCCTGGGTTCTAGCTCCAGGTCAGTCACTTACTTGCTATGTGGCCTTGGGCAACTCATTTAGTCTCTTTTCCTTAGTTTCTTCATCTTTGAATTGGTATGATATTCCCTACCTTGCAGGGGTTGTTGGGAATATTAGTTGAGAATGTATACGTGGGTCCTCTGACATACACTCAAATAATGAAGCAACAGAACTCCACTGCCACGTATAAAACTGGCTTTGTGGCCTCATCGATTCTGAGTCCCAATTTGAAATACAAACGGCACGTCTTTCCTGCTGAGTTTGGATTGGAGAATATTTGCTTTCCTCAACTTCCTGGAAAAGAAACATGGGGACTCTTCCACCCTAAAATCCCTGGTGGCCACCATGAAGTCTGGGCTGGAGTTCTGATTAGACTGGGACTGGAGGTGCCACAGGGAAGTAAGAAGCAGAAGAGGTAGGAAGGGGAGGAAAGGGCACGACTTAAGTATGCATCGTATTTCTTCCTTTGGCTTTCATAAAACTGCACGATGATCTGGTTACTTTCTCCGAAGTTTCCTGTGCCTTCCACACCATGAGCCAGTTGGATGCTTCCTGGTCAGAATTAAATACAGAGTAAGGCAGTTCCCTCCTTGCTCCCTCTACCTTTTAAATCATGAAATTGTTAGCAAGGCAAGTCAACAATTCATTTGATGGGGCAGATACCTGAACAAATACCCTCTTCCCATCTTTATTCCATCTTCCTGTGCTGCTTAGAAAAAATCTTAAATAGGAAAGCATCAGCCAGAGCCTCCCTCTGCCCGAGAAGACTGCAGTATACACCGCCAGCAAAATCCTGTCTTTTTTGCCCTTTTGAAAATCTCATCCGTATGCTCTCGGCTTTGCTTCCACTCTGACGTTTGTGACTTCTTCTACTTATGTACACACTCCTAACACCTGTTTCAGTGACTGTGATCATGGGAACTTGTCACCCTGACCTAGCATGGCGTTCTGAACCCCGGCCCTTCTGTGTGTTCTACCCACCACATCTCTGCTGTCTCGGAGGTCATGCTTGTCTCCCCTGTTCACTTTGCCCCCTCACTGTGCAGTTGGCAAACGTGTCCCCACTGTGGATGTGACCCCACTGCCAGTCCCTCGGAGAACTGCTTAGGACCCCCTTTGCCAGGCCTCTTATTTCTAGCTCACACCTGCTGCCCTTCTGTGGGTTGTGACTTTAGAGTTTCATTTGAGCATTCTACTTTATCCCCTTTAAATCTTATTTTAAAGCTCTCCTGTTTAGTCTTCAAGTCTCCGGCCAAAAATATTTTTCTTGGTTTATGTGACAAGCTCCCAATTCCTTGCCAAGGGGCCCAGCATCCAAATCCATGGTCCAGAGGAACAGGCGTTCTCAGCTCAGTTACAGAGCAGCCCGTGTTCCCCATACACGCATGCCTGTTTCTTCAAAAATCTTGACTAACGGCTGAGGAAGAGACTAGAGCATCACCTCTGCACCATGTCCCTTAGTTTCCTACCCAAGATACCAGAGTCACCTGAGATACTAACCAGGATTCCTCTGGATGAGTGACTTGTTCCCACACCCATGGCCAGAAGGGAGAAATAGTCTATGGGTTATTTGAGCATGTCTACTCCTTTTTGTCTTTAATGCAGGGGTTTTCACTAACGTGAATTCAGCAAAATATTGGCCTCACAAGATGCTCTGGGGTATGGGGATTCTGTGGTCAACTAAATTTGGGAGACTAAATGATTTATCCTGCTTTTGCATGGTCTCAATAGGTTAGAATCTACATATACTAAAGGCTCTACATTATCATACAGAAAAGAAATAGATTTAACTTTGAATTTTCCCATGACTGAGCTCCCCTGTCTTCCTGTGCCTCTCCTTCTAACATCCCGTGGAATGCACTTTAACCAATGCTAACTGCTTGAAGAAGACAACCTGATAGTGACTCCCATAGGTGCTCATCAAACCTCATGATGATCCTGTTAGCTGTTCTACTTTCCCTTCTCCAGAAGGGCCAAATCTACCTCCTTTGGGTTCAATCTCATACTTTAATTTTTTTTCTCCCCAAAAGGGACTGGGCCTTCCCTCTTTATTTCTATGTTATATCTACTTATTAATCGGACTCTGATTCTGCTTTATGTTCTCTTTGACCTTCTGAGTGCCTTTTCTTTCTGGATCATTTGTTTTAGGATGTCTAAGAACCCTTCATCAATGCAAAGACACTGACCTCTTAGGTTTCCTCAAGCCTATTCATTCTCTCCTTCGGTAGGAGACCAGTTTACATTTGCAACACCAATAATTTGTGACCATGGTGGAGCAAAAAAAAAACAAAAAAAGTAATTGGCCCCCATCATATACCTAAGTTTATATCTCCTGGGCATCAGTGTGACAACTTGGAGGCCTACAGATCTTATGGGGCTTGGAAAGGTGTTTGACTTGCACAGTGGTTTTTAAAATTGGAAGATATTTTACATAAACACCTGGAGCCCAGCTTCTCTTGAGAAATCAGATCCGTTAACACTGGGTTGCTTTCCAACCTGGCAACAATTGACCAGAGCTGAGTACTGGCTGCTCCCATTACACAGGGTATATGCTCTCCACTTTGCCAGAGTTACCACCACTCCTTAAAGCTTTATATCCTCCCACTTCCCTCATTTACATTAACTGCCTGTCTCTGCTGACATTTGGATTTGTGACCCCTCATATAGACCTCTGTAGTTTCCTCCTGGGAATCTTCCTAAAAGCTGCCTCAAAAGTGTCTCTCCCACTTCCTTCCCAATCTGATCCTTTCCATCTGTGCTCTGGTACCTTTGGTTATGAGTCCTAATATGAGTCTGGTTATGAGTCTGGTTTGAAGGTCTGACCAGCTGCAGGACAGTAAGAGTTGAAGCTGTTGGTATTTGTAAAGATCATGTGCACAGAAATGAAATATCAACCCAAGCCCACCTTTTCGGGGGAAATTTTTTTTCAGCTGTTCTATGTTTATAAATCAGGTATAACCTGGTAAGTTATCAACTATTCAGCAATCATGGAACACCAAGTAATGAACCTGTCCTTTAACTACTGCAGAAGTAGCTTAAGTTCATGTTTACCCTGCCCCTGAATTTCCCACTTTGCACACATGGACGGTTATTATGAATGTTAACATTATACTATTAAGTCTTGATAATTACGGGACAAGTTATCCAGTCCCCAAATCTCTTCTTCTTTTCTAACCCACTGACTTACTGTTGGTCATTTAATTTTTCTGTAGTACACTCATCTCCAGCTGGGTGGGGAACACGATTATAAGTACAAATCATGAACCAGGCCATCAGCTCAAGCTGGAGGGCATCCTGTTGTATTATCCTCACCCCCAACCCTGCACGTGTTTGCAGAAACCCTGATTATAAGCAGCCTCCATCCCTCTCCCTACCCAAGTTCAGGGACAAGGTGCGACAGAAGACAAAAGGGAGAACCTGATTAACTAGAATGCTCTGTGTTGACGGCTCCAATAAAAGTTTCACTGAAACTAACAGTTTGGGGTTTTAATTTATCCATGACATTCCTACCACCTCTTGCCCTATGGTAACCCAAAGCTGGAGATTACAGACACACTTTCAGCTCATTGAGTTCAAAGGCAAGGTAGGGTACTTGGCTTGATTGGCACTTTGGAATGCTCTCCAAAACGGTCCACTTTCAAGATTAAAGGGACTCTTCGTTCAACAGAATAGAAAACATCTTGTTAGTAGACAGTGAGGAATTTCAACCTAAGTGTAGGTTCAATAAACATGAATATTCAGCAATTATGTTAAGTCCCTGATACTTTGGCAACTTGAGGCTATAAGAACACTCTTGGAACGAGGAGAGCCCCTCATTCATTGAAGAGCATTAGAAGATCGGGAAAAGGCTTTCTTAGTAAAATGTGAAGTGGTAAGGCAAAAAAAACAAAAAACAAAAAACAAATAAACCCCCCACCACCACTCCTACAATCTTCAAAGTAGAGATCTGTAATCTTCAAAGTAGAGCTCTGAAGACCTCTCTCAGAGTGATGTTTGTAGAAGGGATGCTTATACTGGGAAGGGGGTTAAAACCTAAAATCCAGTCCAAAGCTAAGATTCTATATGTTGTTATTATAGGTAAGAATCACAGCACTATGCATTTAAATGAGAGGTTCTGCCGTGGACTCATATATATACTGCTGCATGTTCTCCTGACAAATTCCTGTATAACAAACAGCATCATACCAGCACCTGAAACATTTCAAATCCATTGATTTATCTACTCTAATTCTCAGAAGCATCTTGTGAGATCATTGTAATTTCCATTTACACGCCAGCAAATTAAGAATCAGAGAAGTGACTAAGTCGTGAGGGATTAGCATCTACATTTCACATAAGGGTGACACAGCCTGAGATATGGAGTTGCAAAGCCATTTGCTCGAGGTTTCTTGAGAGATAATTCACTTATTTCACTAAAGAGAGTTACTGAGTTTCCTAATAAGTATAGCAAGAAGATGAATTCAGAATTTCCTTTGGCCAAATAATGAATGCAGTAAAATTTTCTTTAGCAGATGTTGATTTAAATGAGGAATTAATCACTTGAATCTTTCTTGAGAGTATCTATTACTCTTCCAAACTCCTTTTAATAAAACATGTGCAAGTATGAAGAGTTTAAGGAAAATATATTGGAATGAATAGGCTAATCACATCAGCTCTAAATATAAAGATGGACTCTGTATCACAGAAATGCCCCTATACAAAAGGACAGTAATTCTCCAACGTTTTAATTAGTAAAGTACAATAGAGGGTGAATAAGATCTGATATTCTTTTCTCTGGAGCTAAAAACAAACAAACAAAAAAACACATTCTGCTAAGTTTAAAAGCCACCTAAGTCAACTTCTGCATGAGAGAATCTGAAATTGTGGGGGCAGAAAAGAGAGAATGACTTACAGACTTCTTTTTCAAAATGGACTTCTACTTCCACAAGCAAACAGCATGCATCAAGGTTCAGAGTTTGTACGAAAGTTGGTTGGTTTCCATAGATTTTCTGGCCCTGATATGTACTAACTCCCCCAGGTTAGCAGAACTGGTTCCCCTTATTTCTATCCTCTTCTTTCCGTTTCCCCCTGGGGTTACCTCTCCTCCTCTCTCCCTGGGTCTCTGTCTGATTTAACAGCCCTCACTATCCTAACCCTTCAGCAAGGCTCAGTATATAAAGGTCCCCGTGTTTCAGGAACCCTGACATTTTGGCTCTGGAAATACTTGGAAGAATAATTTATTCCTTCATTGATATTTTCAACGTTGATATTTTCAAAAAGCATTTGCTGACTCCCTACCTCACCATCTACCCGCTCACCTACAGGATAAAGTGCAAACTCCTGTGCAGAGCACCGAGACCCTGCTGTAGCTGCCTTCCACCTCACCTCAGAGCCACTCTCCTCTCCTCTTGTGTTCCCGTCTTCTCACACTTCTGCCCTTGGCCCAGCCTGCTTCCCTCCTCCTAGCACACACCCAGTTCCTGTCCTCGTGAATTCCCATTCTCTCTCAAGCTCACGCTCAAATGCAACCTTCTTTCTGTAGTCTCATCCCACTTTCTCAGTTAGGTGCTCCCATTCATTATTCATGTCCCCTTGTTAACACAAAGCTCACCATATTATATGGTTTTTCCATCCTTTGTGAGGGTCTGAGGGAGGGTTGGTATTGGGAATTAAGTTGTGTTCCCCAAGAAGATCTGTTGAAGTCCTAACCCCCAGTGCCTCAGCATGTGACCTTATTTGCAAATAGGGTCTTTGCGGATGTCATCAAGTTAAGAGGAGGCCATACTAGATTAGAGTGGGCCAAATCCAATGACTGATGCCCTTATAAGAGGAGGGAAATTTGGACAGAGAGACACAGAAACACAGAGGGAGAAAGCCATGTGAAGACAGAGGCAGAGACTGGAGTGATGCAGCTACAAGTCCAGGAATGCCAAGAATTGCTGGCAACCACCAGAAGCAAGCGAAGAGGCATGGAACAGATTCTCCCTCAGAGCCTGGGAAGGAACCAACCCTGCCGACATCTTGATTTCAGACTTCTAGCCTCCAGAACTGTGAGAGAGAAATTTCTGTTGTTTTATGCTACCCAGTTAGTGGTAATTTGTCACGGCAACCTTAGGAAACGAATACAGTTGCTAAGAGCCTCTATATATGCTCATCTTCCCAAGTAGGCCCAAGGACTTCGGCAAGTAGGGCCTGTGGTCATCCATCTTTCCTCTTGGCCCCGGCATCATGCTAACAGAATAGATGCTCAATACGTTCTGGCTGAATGAGGGCATGTGCCAGCACCACCCTTCTGGTTTTAAGTCAGTGGATCCCCAAAGGGTTCAGACCCTGCTCTGAGTGAGCAAGCTTGTGAACGAGGTAGAGAGAGTTTGGTGCCAAAATGATGACTTATAGAAGAGGAAAAATCAAAGTAGGAAAAAATGTGTCAAAAACCTTGTAGATGGGCTTCCCTGGTGGCGCAGTGATTGAGAGTCCGCCTGCCGATGCAGGAGACACGGGTTCGTGCCCCGGTCTGGGAAGATCCCACATGCCACGGAGCGGCTGGGCCTGTGAGCCATGGCCGCTGGGCCTGCGCGTCCGGAGCCTGTGCTCCGCAACGGGAGAGGCCACAACAGTGAGAGGCCCGCGTACTGCAAAAAAACAAAAACAAAACCAAAAACAAAAAACCTTGTAGATGGATTCTAAGAAAAAGCAGAGGCCAGGGCTGGGGGTGGGCAGGGAGGGACTCTTCAGAATATTTTAGAGTGCATTTTGAAACAAGTGCTAGGTGATGATGAGGTCCCAGAGATGTCATCCTAGACTGAGAAATTAAGGGCACTTGGGGGGAAGGTGGGAATAATGGAGCAAGCAAACAGTAAGACTGGCCCTGTGTTTGGGAAGGAGAACTTTATAAAGGGCCCTGAAGGCAAAGCAGGTGCATTTAAATTCTATAAAATGGGACGTGGGTTGTGGCAGCAGATTCTCGTGGGGCAGAAACGGGACAAAAGCCACAAGCAGCTCCAGGTAGGGTGGGCCTGAGAGGGAAGCGCATCAGGATGGGCCAGGGGGCTGCTGAGGACTTGCTGAGGAGCAGTCATCTTGGGGCCCAAGTGGGAACTGAGGAATAAAGCGGGTGAGAGGTCTCTCGGGGACCCCTGGTCATTGGTGGGGTGGGAAGCAGGGGCTCCCATTTGGTAGCACAATGACTCACTCCTGGGCTCAGAGGAGATGATGTGTTTGTCAGCCCAGATGAATGAGGCTGTCTTCTGTTTTTAGCAATCTTTGCAAGACATTCCACAATACTTCTCTCAATACCTCATTTTAGCCTTTAATATGTCTCCAAGCCAGGAGATTCTTCCTCCCATTCCAAACGGCAATTCCTCACTTTAGAAGTACATTCTTCCCCTCGCATTCTTTCCTGAGCTGAGAGGAAGAGTAAGGAGGTGTGGTCACTATTTCCTGTTGTCAATCCTTCACACCCTTGAGGACCATTCCCAACACATTCTCTGCTTCTCCTCTCCAGAAAAAATGATCTTTTAAAAAATTTTTCTCATGGGCCTTGTTAACTGTCTCTGCGGCTCTTCTCTTGTCTCTTTCCTGAGTGTGTCTTTGGTCATGGGGCACCAAACTGGGCATTCACGGAGGCAGGAAGTGTAGTGGGACGAGTGGAAGCTGTGGAGTCAGACAGACTAGGTTCGAATAGTCACTCCCCTAATTAGTTGTACGTTCTTGAGCAAGTTGTATAATCTCTCTGAGCCTCAATATTCTCATCTGTAAAATGGAGCAATAATATTTATGTGCTCCTTGGAGAGTTGTACCAGTTAAAAATAGTACACATAAAACTCTTGAAAGCATCCAATAAATGACGGCTCCTATTGTTAGTATGAGTTGGAGCAATGCTGATTATACTGGGCTTATCACCTTCGTGAGCACTTCAATATAGCCTGATAGTCACGCATGCTTAAAACACTACACCACTGCACAGCCCAGATGGCAATTCTTGCTACCTCTGATGGTCACATAAAACACAAACTGGTCTTTTTCAGATATAGCAAAACTATGTACAGGACCAGGAACTGTGCTAAGAGAATTATATCTTTTTATTTGCTCTCCACGAAAGTAGAACTGCATAACATATCAAGTAGTTATTTCATCTGCAAAGGGACTTGAGCAATACCATCTTTAAAACTCTCAAATTAACTGAACAAAATCACTGGAATTTTTTTAATTGGAAAAGACAATAAAACTCCCACTGCAGATAAACTCACTCCAATCAGCTCCTTTATATCATTCGTCTTTTATAACCTGTAAGTGCTACTGGGTTAATAATGTTTTCACCCAGCGTATACCACGTCATCTTAAGTAAGTAAAATTGTACAGCAAAGTGCTGAAGGAAAATACATTAGAATGCTAAGAACGTTTATTTTTTTGGGGGGGTACAATAGGATTTATTTTTCTACAACAAGCCTTTATTTGAATAAGGAAAATTTGTTTAAAAAATAGTACATAAAACTTTATAAGGACATATTATCATAATTATTTTAAAATACGTATATCAAGTAAACTGCTGGAATGCACAAAAATGGCAATATTATGTTTTTGAGTGATGGGAATATGAGTGATTGGTTTTTCCTTTAACTTTTCTGAACTTTACAAATTATTTATAATGATTTTGAAATATACTATGATATCATACTATATGATATATTATTAAATTATATAATGATACCTGTACTGTTATTTTATTGAAGATACTCTGTCAAGATAAATGAAAAAAGTGCCATGTTTTTTTCATGACTCCTACCCTATGACCAATAGATATTGACCTGTCCCTCTTAGAGAATTTCCAAATCTCATAGTTTTAAGGGCTTTTCTGAGTCATTCAACATGACTATTATCTATGTGGGTTCTGTCTTTGTAATAATAAGAATGTTAATAATAATAACAGCTGGCATTGACGTGCCGAACCTCTGTAACAAGTATTTTAAATGCACTGTTTCATTGGATCTTCAAAATAATTCTACGAGGTAAGGCACTTGTGGTAGACGGAATGATATCCTGAAGATGTCCATGTTCTAACCCCTGGAACCTGTGACTATGAATATGTTATGTTACGTGGCAAAGGGCAATTGAGGTTGCAGTTGGAATTTAAACTGGCAGTCAGCTGACCTTGAGGGGTGAGATTATCCTGGGTTATCTGAGTGAATCCAATGTAATCACAAGAATCCTTTAAGGGGAAGAGGGATGCAATGTGAGAAAGACTTAACTGGCCATTGCTGGCTTTAAAGATGGAAGGTGGCTACAAGCCAAGGAACGTGGTCAGTCTCTAGATGCAGGAAAAGGCAAGGCAATTTATTCTCCCCTAGAGCCTCCAGAAAGGAATGCTACCCTGATGTGACCTTGATTTTAGCCCAGTGAGACCTATTTCAGACTTCTGCCCTCCAAAACTGTGATGTAATAAATGTGTGTTGTTTTAAACCGCTAGTTTGCGGTAATCTGTTACAGCAGTCGTAGAAAACTAATATAGTATTATATTCCAATTTTACAGGTGAGCAGACTGGAGTTTAGAAGAGTAGCTTGGTCAAGTTCACATACAAGTGGTTAGTGCAACTCCAGAATTTGAATCCAGGTTGTCTGATGACAGAACCTATCCTCCTGGGCACTTGGCTCCACTGGAGCTCCAAAATGATTGTCCAGCGCCTGCTTGGGCATAACATGTGAAAACTCACCACACCTGTTCCCCTACCCATTAGCCCCCTGCACTTGAGGATGGCCTTAACTGGCAGAATTGATGTCCCTTACATGGGGCTCAAATTGGTCTACCCAGTCACTTTTCCCATTGATTTTTCACTCAAAATAACCTGATTCCTCCTTTATGAGAAGCACTTTTAAAATATTTGAGGCCAATAATCACTTCTCCCCAAGTCCTCTCTTCTTTGGGTGAAACAATCCCCAATTTAGCCCTTCTTTATAAGACATGGTTTCAGATTCCAGCACTTTCCTGACCTCTCCCTTCTGGAAAGCATTCAGACTGTCAACACCCATTTGAGGACCTAGCCAGTTCCTACCTTACCGTCAATTTGTATACTTTGATTTTCTTCCATGAGGTTATCATGCTGACCTTAACCCTTCTGAACTTCATCATATACTATATCTTGAGCTCTTTGATGGAAATATTTCTAGAGAGCAATCAATAAATAAATACTGATAACTTTTGGAATATCTGGCCTAAAGACTTGAAAACAAAGCTGGCTTTCAAGTTCCTTCTGATATCATCACAAACTGATTCCACTCTTCCTTGACATGAATCATACCTGGCAGGATATGTTCCAGCCTGGCGGGGGCTAGAAGAAAATGCCTGTTAAGCTACAGTAAGGAACTGTTCTGGCAAACAAGCAACTTTGTAAGGAGCCTTGAGATATCATAGGCTGCTCGTGTGTACCAGTCTGAGAAGTTGTGCTGTCCGTTCCAACATGGACTGGGGAGCCAGGGGGAAAATGAAGGAAATGTTAAGAGTTCATGTGACTTCATATCATTTAAAATACTGTGAATCTTTAGAGCAGAGACCTGCACACAAAGATTAACAACAGCCTCCTAAAATCTCTGACCATCCACAGCTTTAAATGATCTATGTTGCTGTTCCCTCGTTCCTGCAAATAATCAAGGGCTGACTGTAAACAAATAAGACAGCCAAAAAAGCCCTGGTCTTCAGCAGTTGCGTAATGATGAACGCCTGGTGAAAAAAACACGAACCCATATTTCATTCATTTCACTAGCTGCATCTCTCTCTAGGAGGGATGGGGGATAAAACATTTTTGTGGGCTCGTGTAGAAACATTCGACTAATTAAGTAAGTGGTTCTGTCAGACCTGACTTGAAGACTTGAAGGTACTTGAACACAAAGCATAAGGTTTGCATTTCCTTTATAAATACATACGGGAGTAAGAATAAAAACAGAAAATGCCATAATCAACTTCACTGGGGGCTTTTCTGAATCCTACATGTTTGAAAAAACATAGTTTGATATATTGAGGCAAACAGGTGCAGACAGTCGGGACTTCTGAGTCCTACCTAGGGCAGGTCTTTCTTGGGCTGCTGAGTATTAGATAAGAAGAAGCAAACCCAATTCAGGCACAGAATGAAGATTTTAACCCTGATGTATCTGCTGCTGCTGTACATTTATGCTCTGGGAAAGTCAAAAATCTGGGCCGTAACACTGGGCTCCCTCACAGGGCTCCTGGAAAGAATAGCTTAGAATGGTCTCGTTTTTAGATACAAAAAGAACATCCTAAGTAAACGGTGATACGGTTTGTGCTTGTGATTGCAGAGCGCGCTACAGGTATTCAAGAGAGGAGGCCTTTTTGCTTCCAGAATTGTATGGCTTGAGCTCGGCTGGCTTCTACTTTGCCTCCCACAGAACATCTCTGTGTCCATCTAAAGTGGGAGAAGAGATGCTCGGAGGGTGAGGGGAGAGTGAGCATCAGCGAAGGAAGGGAAATCACACCTCCAGTGTCTGACTGCCCTGGGCCACCCGCCTACCCACCAACTGTGCACTCCATGGCCCCAGCTGGTAAGCCCAGATTTTCCATGCAGCGCATGGCACCTGTCCTGCAACTCCCTCTTACTCACTCCCACCCTGTTCCTCCAGTTATAATGTCAACAGGGGTCTGTGACCCCTACCTCGATCCTGCCTCTTGCCTGAAACTGGCATTTGGACTTAAACTCCCTGGTCTTCAGACCCCGAATCTCTGCCTCTTGGACACCCATGGAGCCAATGAAGGGAATTTCTTCTACAGCTCCAGTCTGTAGAATCCAATCCAATCCTGGCTAATTGGTGCCATCTTCCCGCCCCCTAAGAGGATCTGGACAGATTCAATGTATCACAGCTGGAGTCTCCTCCAACTTTTAGCTGTCCTCCAACTTTTCAGGTCAAGGGCCATGTCAATGAAGCAAAGACTCTATAACTGAATCCCACTTGCCACTCTACCAGAAAAGCCTTTTATTGTCAATGCCTTACTGGCAAATTTAAGGCAATGCTTTCCTCGTGCCTGTCATTCAATAATATGCAACAACGACTAAGAACCTACTATGTGCCATGCACTTACACATTATCTCATTAAATACTTATAGCAACCGTGTAAGATTCAGGGGAGGAAGCAAAGGATTAACGAGATTAAGTAACTTGCCCAAGGTCACATAGCTAGTAAGTGGCAGGGCCAAGTTCTGATGCCAACTTAGACTATACCCTGCTGCCTCATTCTATAAATACCTATTAAGGGCTTAGTTATTTGCAAGATGTATTGCCAGCCTCTTCAGGACTCAGGCTTCATTAGGGCTTCTGGGGAACCCCTCATCAGCTACTCCACGGGCCTGGCTCCAAGAAAGTGAACACTCCACAGCCCGCTCATTACTCAAGGGCTTTTGGGAAAGGTGGTCAGCTTCTGGTAGGAATGAAGCTCTGTTTTCGGTCCCTTTCAAGGACCTAACAGGAAATATCTTGCTTCAGCCTAAACTGCTGAGGGACATATTCAAGTGGATGGCACTCAGCAGGTTTGGAACACCACATTCCTCAAGTGCTCTGAGTTTCTGAGCAACAGTGAAAAAATTCCATAGTTAGACTTCTCTTTCTGGATACTCACTGACAGTGACATCGGAATTAGGTAGCTTATATGTATCTGTCCCATACATACAAAACGCTTCACAGAGAGTGAGTCCAGAAACTTTGTAGGGGACTGGTTCTTGGACACCTGGAAGACACTGCTGGCTCCTCTGCCAATTCTGACTACCGCCTGTTTGAGGGACTGATAATCCGTCCCCCTCCTCCCCTAACGGAAACCCTCTTTCCTCCATCCTTTTACCTTTATTGCCAACTCCCCACTCTGTGAGCCCTGGCAAATGTGTCTTCATTTTTTGATCTCCTCTCTCCTTGATCAGACCAGTTCATAGCTGTGAGATCTGTATAGCCGTAAGGGAAAGGGCCCTGTGGTTGGTTTAATGCTCTGCTGTCACTGACTTGAAATTCTTAATGATTTTTGAGCAAGGTGCCCCACACTTCACTTTGCACTGGGCCACGCAAATCATGTAGTCAGTCGTGCTCCTTGCTGTGGACACTGAGATAGGGAGAAGAGTCCCACCGCACAAGGTAAGAGTGGTGGGATAGCTGCGGTCCCTCTCTGGAACTCAGCAGGCACTTCCACATGGAGACCATCCATAAAAGTGGATCCAACTGATAATACCTCCACCTTCCTCAGCCTCAATTTCTTCATCTCTAAAATGGGGACAGTAGCATTTACCCTTGCATGTCATTGCAAGCACTGGGTGGGATTATGTATCAAGTACCCACCAGAATGTTTAATATACAATTGGTGTTTGCTTGATGCAATCCATGGAAGATAGCAAGTGCAGAAAACAGAGTTTGAACTCTAGAATTAGAAGCTAGCTTAAATCAGATCAGCCCCACTGCTTAAAAAGATGTATGACCTCGGCCGGGTGACTTGGCTTCTCCCAGCCTCAGTTCCGTTATCTGTAAAATGGGAATGTTAGTATTTACCTTGTAGGGCACTTTGGGGATTCAAATATTCTAACGTATTTAAAATAACTAGTTTATCACCTGGCATGTAGTAGGAGCTCAAAAAACAACAGTTCTTAGTTTGGTTCCCTTACAACACAATTTCTGCACTCTAAACAATTCATTTACAAGTGATGTTAGGATACGACCATGAATAAGTGTCTTATACTATACAGCTTCCTGTATACTCTATGACCTACAACGTAGCCTTTTTGTATGTGAAAATCATTTTGTAAAAAATATTTGAGGCTTATTTTTTCTTCGCTAGACTATGAATTCCTTGAAGGCAGGAACCATGTCTTAATTACCCTTGTGTCCTAGAATACCTTCTAACACATTATATAATCTCAGGTGAATTAAATCTCTCTTTTGTTTATGCCAACAATGAGATGATAAATTTCATAACATTCCTAAGTTAGCAATTAGTAATCAGCCTGTTAATGATTAGGAAGCAGAAGGAACTCAATATAGCCCTATCCCTGCCATTAAAGGTCTTCTAATACTTGACATCACACCTGGCTCATCATCCAGCATCCTTGGGCCTGGTTCTTACTCCATGAACAAAACGATTCCACAGGGAACACCAGTTGTGTGCAACCAACCACCTTCCTTGCCAACTAACAACCTATGTCGAGAGGCCCCTGGGGGAAGAATTTCCTGAAACCCCAACAGCTGAGTCATAATTTGACGCCTCTTAGGACTCAAAGAGGGCTCAGAACTGTTACTTTTAACAGTTTGAGCGGTCATGGGTCCCTTCAAGAACCTTCTGGTAGTTACGGACATTCTCTCCAGAAAAATGTACTCAATATCTTACATACAATTCCAAAGTGTCTTCAGACCTCCTGCAGCCCTTGTACCTAGGTTAAGAATTCTTGTTAGAATAGCCCAGAAAACCGAATGAGCAACGCAAAAGATTCAAGTTTCCTGATAAATTCTAGCCCCGACTAGTCACATTTGCTTGTTCAAAACAAAGCAAAACAAAACAGTTACAACTCCCTAGATTTAACCTCAGGGTTATCCCTGAGGGCCTAGTCCCAGGCATTAACAGTAAGGGCATCCAGCCAAGCAGTGACTACTCTTCGGAAAACCTAAGTTTAGCTGAGTAAAACTGAAGCCTTGTTTGATAATATCATTTACATTTCCAAATCCCCGTATCAAGCTTTCTTCCTATCCCTTGTGGCCCTTCCTAAATTTAGCTGCTGGTGTAATGGGGTAACCATGGCAACAACCACCTGCCTATTTAAAACCATCTCCAAAGCTAAATAAGGAATCCTGGAAAAACATGGCTGCTCGCCTGCCTCTCAGTGGACAAACTGTGCATTCCTGGGTATTTTCAACATGAGCAAGCAGGCAGGGTAGAAGCAGCATGGACTCAAAGTTCTTAATAGCAAGTGTTCTGGGACCTTGTGAAACAGGGCCTACCTCTACGCCACTACGTCTTCACTTGTTAGTAGCCACATGGATTTACATGCAAATCCCTGTGTCTGGCCTCCTTAGGTGACCACATGACTTTGACCTCAACCAGGTGAAGAGTAAGGTACACACCTAACTGCAAAGAGTAGTCTTGTTGATGGAAACTGGGAAGTGGGGAGGAAAAGCAGTCATTCAGATCACAGTGAAACTGTTCATACTTGGGTTGAAATGAAGTTACAACTTTTTTTCTGACAGAGGTATCTTTCTAACTGTACTTAATCACGTGGATAATTGATGATTGCTCTATTTATGTCATATGTGGACCTATTGATTTTTGCAGTATGGAGAAATTCTTCCCTTCTTCTGCTTCCTTGCTCTCTGCAAACTGCGGAGGTTTTGCTTCTTTCCACTAAAGGAGACCAGACCACACTGAATAGCTTGCACTTGCCCAAGCAGGCTGTTTTCCATCACTCCTTTGGATCTTTTGGTACATTTGGTTCCTTCTCGCTGGGTTGACCTTCTCTTTCTGTCAACCTGGAAAGTAGTTACTTGTTTTCTGTGTCTTGGTTCAGGCATCTCTCTAGTTGGAAGACCCTCCACATCAAATTCCATGCCATTGCTTTATGTCACCTTGATTCGTATCGTTTAACACAGATCACTCTGCAATGCTGCTTTCCAGTCTGTCTCCACACCTGCACTGTGAGCCCCCTCCACATGTCTATCCAAAACACCCATACAACAGTGCCTGGTACTGTTTTCAAAAGATACATTCATTGAATGAATGAACAGAACCCCCCATGGATTTCACAAACACTTGGCATCTTATCAAGCATGTATGCATGAGTACGCATAATGGTATCTGTGTAAAAAGAAGACCTTAAAAGTCTGGAATGGATGGAAGAGAAGTATTTTTTTAAAGTGATTTTTTTGGGTGTATATATTAGAGTGAAAAAGATTGTGAGAAGAGCATCAGCTGATCTGTAAGTTTGTGACTATAATAGGAGTAGGGGCTGAAAATATACATGTTAATAGTGTTCTGTGAACTGCCTTGGTGTGTGTGAGAGAAAGTACATTCGAATAAGGTTAGCTCAGCTATTAGACTCCACAGATCACTTCTCCTGAAGTCAAAGTAGCTTCATTATGTTCAGTTTCTGATCCCGAAAAAGACTTTCTGATTCTTGGTTAACCTCCCAGCCATGGGGTCCGGGGAAACGAGGAGGGATGAAAATGATGGAGGTCTGTGGGAGTGCCTGGCTTTCAATGAACGTTGTGTGGGTAACACTGGACTGCTGCTTGGTGGGCTAAATAAAGTCAAGCCTCTTAGACTCAAACTGAGCCCAAATTAATACCCCTTCTCCTCCCCACCTGCCTGAGGGTGGGGTGGGATCAAGTGGTCACTTAGATAAGGTCCAACAAAAAGGAAAGAGAAAGAATGCAAATTAACCACCACGAAGAGAACAAGGAGGAAGGGAGAAAGGTAACTGAGCAATCCCAGGGTGGCCATATGCTACCCGCCGGCAGAATGGTTTGACTTTGCAAATGATCTGGTTTTCTCTTATGCTTGGTTTTTGGACCTCACAGCCTGCCTTCCCAGGTGCGCGGGCTGAGGCTGGGCTCGGGTGGGCTCCCCGCCTCTGCAGGGCCTCCCTCTGCTGCCCTCTGCCGGCAGGGAAGGCGGAGGCGGAGGCGCCGCCCCCTCGGCCCTCTCGGCCCGGGACGCGAGCCGCCACCCCCTCCTCTTTGCAACGAGGGAAAGCTGAGGCCTCTGACCCCTGCCAGCCCCTCACCCGAGGAGTCAAGGGGCTGGGGCTGGGAGCAGTTGGTTTTGAGAAAGCGGCGCGCCCCACGAGGGGGATCCAGTTAGTCAAGCGCAGACCCCGACTCCCCAAAGCGGGCGCACCACGCCCTCCCTCCTGGCCCCAGGCCCTCCCTCTGCACACCACCCTCTGAGAGGGGAAAGGCCACCAGACTGCGACAGGTTTCTGACGTTGCTTTCTTCTTGGAAATGGAAGCCCTCCTTCCGGCAACGTGGCAGGAAAAGCGCTGGGCAGCCGGGCCCCGAGAACATTTCGGTGAGAGCAGGTGGAGGCCTGGGACCGGTGGCCGCGTAGGCAGGGCAGGTGGGCAGTGCAGCCCCGGCTACACCCGCTGGGCCCTCTTACCTGCTGTTGAATTTTTCAGGGTGTTTCTCTCTCATCACGTGGAATCTGTGTGCGATGGAAGCATCCTGAAAGGCAAAGGGACAGAAAGCAGATCCCTGGTTAGTGGTCCTGACCCTGCATAATGTGGAAGGAAGGGAAGCGATCACACTCTCTCACCGAAATCCCCCAGATCTCACAGGGGAGACCAGGGAGGCCCCCACAGAGGCTGGACACCAGGTCCAAGGTTAGGGGCCAGTGCCCCCCATCCTGTTATAGTCTGCAATGTTCACCCTCTACCCGCCCGAGTTCAGGGAGAGCGAAAGGGGACGCGGCTGCCCTTTGGGGGCAGGGAGTGTGTCTGGGTCTGTGAGCAGTGAGAACGCAGAAGCCCACGTGGGGCTGAGTGTGAGTGTTTGGAAATGCCTCACCCTATTCACTCTTTAAAAAAAACACTTTGTATTCTGGAATATTCATAAGAAGCTGCAAAAATAGTACCGAGAGTCCTTGTGTCCCTTTCACCCAGCTCCCCCCAGTGATAACATCTTACATAACTCTCTAAACCAGAAAACTGATGTTGGTAGATGCTGTTATATATTAACTCTTAATCATCCGTATCAGTAGACAGAATTGGTAGCATTGGATAACAGGCTTAGCAGATAATTAAAAATATATTTAAACTTCTGACTTCTGCCTCTTGATCAGTCCATGGAAACAACTCTCCCCAAGGTCAAGGAGTCTCATTATCACATTCTAGGGACACTCTGCTGTCCTCCTATTAGCACACATTGCTTTGCTGCACTTTGGCCACCTGCTTCTCAGAACTCACAGTTAGGATACTGCTCATGTCACCATGCTTCCGGGCTCTCCATGCTCGGAGCAGACCTTCACAGCCCTGAGCCCGTTCTGCAGCCTACACTCCATGCCACGGGCCATCTGGAGTCCTCATAGCTGTTAGTAGCTGCTGATGTCTCCACAGTGCACCACTCTAGAACCAAACCTGAATTTCAGTCCTAAAACTGAACTCATCTTTCTTCCTCAAATTTGGTCCTCCGCCCTTGTTAATGGCCTCCTTTTCCAGCAAAAGAATGTGCTACGCCCCGCCTTTGCCGCTCGGGCCTCCCCCCAGCACATCTGGGGGGGGGGGGGCGGAGCGCAGGTGGTGGGTTTTAGAAATAAACAGGCTAATTGAACTAGGAATGGTGGGGGGTGGTGGGGGAGGGTGGGAGGAGAGGGGGTGAGAGGGGATGGGAGGGTGTGGGGGAGGGTGTGGGGGAGGGTGGGAGGGGAGGGGGTGGGGGGAGTGGCGACAGAAGAAGGGAGCTGATTCAGATTTGTGCAGGGAAAAAAAGATACAGAAACTCATTAACTGGACTGTGTAGCTAAAAGAAAACTCAAATTCCACACAGTGAATTTTCAGCTAGTGCATATTAATTTCTTTTCTTGATATGGAAATCCGACAAAAGAAAATTTCTGAAAAAATAATTTTTTTTAACATCAGGAGGTGTAGCTCAGTGCAGAAGCTTATTTTGAGCATGTGCTGTGTGTGGGGAGTAAAATACAGGCTAAGGGTGGGGACAGAAATTCCAGAAGCAAGTTGGGGGCAAAGAGGAGCTTTTGTAATATTTGCACTTGGCAGAGAAGTAAACCCAGCTAGCAGGCCCTGTTGAAAGGCGGACAGGGCAAGTCAAGGATGTGGGCTTATTCTATGGTTGGCAAACACTCTTTGCTGAAACAATGTATTGGGAATTTAACATTTAAATTCTAGTTATTGATTTCTTTGTTAGTTTTTTAAGACACATCAAGAGTTGAAGTTTAGGCACCCCTGTGGACAACGGTGGGAGAGATGCAACACCCTGCGGGGGGGGGGGGGGGGGGGGGGGGCCTCTGTCCTCTGGGCCTATCCAGCCTGCACAGCTTCTCCAGGCAGGAGCACTTCATGGCCCCAGTTCCCTCCTCTGAGCAAGTTTCGTGAACACTCTGAATAAGATTCATGTAACATCTGTCAAATGCTTCTTTGGAATTCAAGAAAACATTCCATCTACTTGTGTTCTTTTGAAGCACTAATTTTCTTCTGTCAGGAAAAAAGAAAGAAGAAAGAAAAGAAGAAAGCAATCGCATGTTGCCTGGCACGATCTGTACTTCACTGTCCCCTGCCCCCGACGCTGTTATGTCCCTGGGATATGTGCACAGGCCCCTGTCCTCTGTGTAGTTCCGATTATCCTTGTTTTTTGTTTTTCTTTTTCATAATTAGGTTTTGCAAAGCTTCTTTTCACAAAGACCAGCCTTTACAATATTACTAGTTAAGCATATGGTTCCTAGCTTGACAATGTGATCCGTGGTAAATACACAAAGTGCTCAGAGGGAGTTGAGCAGGTCCTTTGCTGTTCGGTTTTGAAAAGGCAATGCTGGCAAAGACTCTGACCATGGTTCTCTACCTGGGGATGAAAAAGAGAGGCAAGATTCACCTCCCTCCTCTTCTGGGCTTCTCTGTGCCAGGCCCTGAGCTGGCTGTACTTAAATTCAGTAGTGACTTCATTTAAATTTTAGAAACCAGTGCTACCATGGTTCCAACCCTTTCTTGTAATAATTCCAGCAAAATGAGACTTCTTTTCGGACGGTGGGGGTGGAGGTGGGAATTGCACACCCATTTCTGATGGCCTCATTCTCCAGGGTCCTTTCTATGAGGTGTGGGGTGAAAAGAAGATAAAAGCAGTATGGGCACATGGCTACTCTTTCCTGAACTAAAATTCCCAAGTGCAGAGTTGGACAAAAGATGCCTGTGCCCCTTCCAAATATAAGCAGTAGTCATTTGGACTCTGAGCTATTTGGATGTCTAGGCCAGTCCCGTCCAATAGAAATAAATTAAAAAAATTTTAGTAGCCACATTAAAAAAGTGAAAAGAGGGCTTCCCTGGTGGCGCAGTGTTGGGAGTCCACCTGCCGATGCAGGGGACACGGGTTTGTGCCCCGGTCCGGGAGGATCCCACATGCCGCGGAGCGGCTGGGCCCGTGAGCCATGGCCACTGAGCCTGCACGTCCGGAGCCTGTGCTCCACAACAGGAGAGGCCACAGCAGTGAGAGGCCCACGTACCACAAAAAAAAAAAAAAAAAAAAAGTGAAAAGAAACAGATGGAATTTTAATAATACACTTCAATTCACAAATATTATCACTACAACATGTAGTTAATCTAAAAATCACTGAGATATTTAAGATTCATTCAGACTACATTTTTGAAATTTGATGTGTACTTTATACTATAGCATCTCTCAACTTAGAGTAACCCCATGTCAGGTACACAATAGCCACATGTGGCTAATGGCTACCATATTGGACAATGTAGGTCTAAGTCACTTTGGCAATCTATGGAGATTAAAAAAACAGAAAGGAGACAATAAGACACATTATTTGGAATTTGGCTTGTTCTGAAAAATGACAGCAGATTGGGGAATGAAAAAGAGTTTGACCGCTTGTCCAAGACACCTCTCAGCGGGGCCCGGCCCATTGTTCAAGTACCTTCCTGGCTCTCGTAGGTGACAGACAAGAACCTGAGGCTGAAGGAATTTAAATGCTGCAGGGAAATGATGACTTTCTGACAAATTCCCTAATGGGTCTACCACTGTGGAAACTTAAAGTCTAATAAGTACAGAATGTCAGGTAGAAGATGATGTGTGGGTTAGTGTAATGACTCTGGCCTCTCCTTGGCCCCTGGGTTCCCCTAGCATCAGAAATAGATTTCATTGACTCAAGGGATTAGCTGTTTACTCATCCCGTTAAGGCTCAGTGAAAGCAGAGCCTTTGAGGTGTTCAGAATTACACATATCATAGGAATTATTTTGCAGTCCCAAACTTCCTGTCACTGATACCTGGCCATCCTGACATTTCTGCAAATCCAAAAATAAAGAGCAGGGATGAGGAGGCCAGAGAAGTCAGAGGAAGTAGCGTCCTGAATGACCGTGTTTAAAATCTCCTGCCAGTGGGTGTTATCAGGTCTCAGGGCTGAGAAGGCCAACAATCTCAGCTCTTCGTTGGTGGGGAGCTGGCGTGTCTTGTGGGTGATGGGAATGTGGTGACAGTGAGGCCCTTGTCACTCTCTCATTAGGGCAGGAGTCTGCCCTGCTTATCCCTCCATCTATTAAATGGGTTCTATTGGCACCAAGAGGAGTAAGTGAACTCATCAGGGTGAATTCTTTACCACCTAGGGACACCATGGCAGCGGTCATTGTCACCACCTTTACAGGTGCAGGGCAGCAGACATCTGATATCAGTGAGATATTCCAGGTCCTCCAAAAGAGGCGAAGACTGCAGCTCTCTTTGCCAAAGGACTCCGACTCTAATCATCTTAAGGAAGTAAAAGTGGGGGTTGGTTTACACACTACTTCTCCTCTTACAAAGTTTGGGAAGTCAAATAGGGAGCAAGAGCTTCTGCAAATGTCAGCCCCAGATTCTCTTAGGGTTACATGTTGGCTACTTGTTTTCTCAAGAATTTCCCTTTCCAGCTTTTAAAGAGTGAGCACACAAACCCTGCAAGCATTTTATTGAGACAAGGCTAAGGGTACACCAGTGAGATAAAAACAATCCTGGTTCTTCACTGCTTTGCAATAAAATATTAAACACGCACAAGCTAAAGGTATATGAAAAAAAACAGAAAGATTTTGTTAAGTTCTTCATAATTTGAAAGATGAACCGATTGGATTATTATAGGTCAGCCCAGGGCAAATAAATATCTTGACCGCTGAAAGAAATGGAGAATCTGTTCCTATGCATTTCCTTTTTTTTTTTTTTTGCTGAACCATGCAGCATGTGGGATATCTTAGTTCCCCGACCAGGGATAGAACCCGAGTCCCCTGAAGTGGAAGCGTGGAGTCTTAATCACTGGACTGCCAGGGAAGTCCCTCTATGCATTTCCTTGGGGGACAATTAGTCTGTATTCTTTCCTTCTTTTCCTCCCTCCCTCCCTCCCATCCCCATACCCACTTCCATCTTATTTGTAAGAATGAATTAAAACCATGCTCAGTTTTGGCTTTTGGGGTTAGGGCTTGGTTATCTAGTTGAGGGGAAGTTGTATCTTCCTTTTCATCATGGTCATCCATTTGGTCAGCAATACTAAGTGAATGTCATTTTTTGCATATGGCGCTTGGCACAGATGGACAGGAAGGCCTTAGGAATCCTGTTTTTTCTGGCAGCCAGAGCTGGGCATGTTAAGAAAGACTTGCAGCTGAGGACTCTGAAGGCAGCCGTGGGTGTAACCTGCCATCTAGAAGCTCCCAGGCAGATCACCCAGTCTTGCGGCTCAGCTTTCACTTCTGGCCCGTGGCTTACAGGTGCTGCTTTCCCCTCCTTTCTATCTTTTCTCTCTGTCATCTACTTCAGATGTGGGTTCTGCTCCTGTGAAGAACCACTTCCTTTGACCATCCTTCTCTGTTCTAATGGGTTGTCTTCACTCACTGAGGACTTGATTGGGACTGTCTGCATCAGAATTATCTCAGGGGCTTGTTAAAAATGCAAATTCCCAGACCTTGCCCGGACCAACTGAATCAATATGAATCAGGATCTGTCACAGGGCTGGAATCTGCATTTCTGACAAAGGGTACGGGTGGGGTATAGGCGAGCCATCACGCACTAAATTTTAAGGCCCGCCTCCCCACCCAATGCTGCTGCATTTGGCAGCATGGAGATGGAGGGCTGTGCAGAGGCTGCATGGCTCAGGGTCCATAGCTAGGTGGGCACTGGAACTCGACTCTAGTGATACCCGGCTCTATCACTCACCAGCTTGGACTGGTCTCTATCTTTCTAAGCTACAGATCCTTCTTACAAAATGTAAAAGGGCAAGGGCTATACACACCAATAGGGACACTGTGCCTGGTGTGCATTAGGTACTCAGTACATGTCAGCAAGTTATCCTCTGGTTTAGGAAAAAGGACACGAGTTTCTGTCACACCGTAAAGATGGGAAGCCCGTGCTCTAGAAGTCCTCTGACCCCCCGAACACCAGACCTGTCAGTCAAGTCTGATTTGCAGAAGCTGAAGACTGCGTGAAGTGGAACCTGAGCAGGTGGTCCCAAAGTAGAGGGGCTTTTGAGCCAAGAAAAGGAGGGAGAGGTCTGCCTAGGTCACTGGGGGAGGAGCTGGAGGGTGCTAGGGAAAGACGTCTTCCCCCATGAGGGCAGGGGAGCTGGGGAGATAAACCATATCAGGACAGCAGAGACCCCTGAGTATGTTTCTCGTCCAGCGCCCCCATCCTCTCAGAGCCTGATCACGGGTCCAGCAATGCCTCTCTCTTCTGTTTTAGTAATAGAAAAAGAGGGCAGCATTGGGAGTCAGAAAATGAAGGCAAATCCCTTAGTCTAATCCTCTGTTTCCTCACTTACAGAGCGGAGGTAGTACTGCCCTCCAGTGTAATCGTAAGAATCAAAATATCTGTGAATATGGTAAATTTTAAATCCCATAAATATAAGGTATTATTATTATTCCTTTTCTCTTTCACGGTTCTCCTTTTAGTTTTCTTATTAAAAAACAAAACCCTTTCCTTAACCCTGCTCTTCCCTCAAGCTACCTATCATTTCTCTTTTTCTTTCCTTTTTTTAAACCACCAACATTTGCAAAAGAGGCACAGGTTATGATTGAGATGATCACACAGTCTTGGTCTGGAGGGGCTTATGTGCATATGAAACTGGGCAGCATAATTCCCAAGACAGGGAAGCACAAAGGAAGGAACCTGGCTTCGGAGCAAGGTACAGTGTGTGTGTACTTCCTCGCCCGGTGTCCTGAGGCTTCATCTGTAACATGCGGATGGTGGGGACAATAATACCTGCAGGACTGCTGTGAGGACTAAAGTCTAGCACCATGGAGAGCACACAGTAGGTGCTCAATAAATGCTAGTATCTTTGTTTCACCTTCCTCCCAAACCCCAGTTCTATTTATGGAAATGATCGATAACTTTTCTCCCCAGTGCTGTCCCCAACAGTCTGGGCAGCAGTGTCCACCCCATGCACTTTGGACCAGAAGCTGAGTTCAACAAAACAAACCAACTGAGCTGTGCTACATGTGATGGGAGCTAGGGGAGAAAGAGGAACATGGTGCTGTCCTTCTACCGTCTGTGTGTCTGTGTGTGTATGTGTATGGGTGCGTGCGTGTGTACGTGCATGTGTGTGTGTTTCAGGAGGGCTGAGACAGGCACATTAAAACAACCCCTTCAATCTAAGGCAGAGGTGAGCACAGAGGGCTGTGGGAGCACCAGGGGGAACACAGAGCTCAGCCTGAGGGGTCAGCCAGGAGGCGATGCCCCAGAGGCTTATGAGCACTTGGACTGTGGGGAGTGGGGCTGGGATGAGGGGAGAGAACCGGAGAGATGGAATTCTGAGAGCTAAGCCAGTAGAGCCAGCTTGAGACAACGTCTTCCCTGGAGGATCAGAATTTCCAATTCTGGAAGCTCACCTGAGAGTCTCCTTCTGACCTCAGCCCTTGGTTATTTCTTGGTGTCGCTTTTCTTTAACTACTTCAAATTATCCAAAGGGTAAATAGGTCTTTTGAAAAATGTGCTGTCTTTTGAATGATAGGGGCAGGAGCTTCCTCCATAATCATGGGCGGGGCTTGGTGCCATAAGGATGTCCATGCCCAGGCCAGATGCAAGGATGCCTGGACCTGAGTCGAGGCTAGGGGCAGCCGGGATAGGTAAAGAATAGGGACCCAGAGGGGACAGTGGAAGACTAGAACCCTTCCTGCCCACCCGGGCACTTGTCTCCCGTTCAGAAAAGCCATCCCTGGCCAACTCACCACGCCGATGGAGAAGTAGTTGTTCATGATGTTGTACGGGACCTGGTCCCCATTCTCCACCTCCTCTCTGGGGATGACTTCCAGATGCCAGCGGTCCAGCATCACCAAGGGGCTCTGCTCAATGTCCTTCAGGATTTTTGTCAGGCTGCCCCCTTCATAACCTGTGGAGCACAGCACTGCATTTACCCCCAGAGCAGAAAGGCTAAGCTGTTGCTGATGCCACAGTCAGGGCAAGGAACCCCTTGGGCATCTGGGGCCAGGAGACTCCCCAGTGTGTCTGTGGGCCAGAGCCACTCGGGTTCCCTGGGCCACAGAGAAGGAGAGGACAATATGGAGTATTAGAAAGAAGCTGGGGTGATCTGGAAGCCAGAGTAACAGGGGTAGGGCTGGGTGCGGGCCAAAGATGGGCAGGCCTGTAGAGCTGAAGTGAGCCCTGGGGAATTGGTGGGCTGGATGGTTGGGCAGCTGCACATGGGAGAACTAAGGATCTGTTCCAGGACTGTGTCATGATGGAGATGGACAGCACCGTAGGCAGAATTTTAAGATGGTCCCCACATTTCCTGCCCCCAGGGTATATATACCCAGCAAACCCCCAGGACCTGTGGATAAGATGGGGTAGTCACGGTCATGATTTGGTATATTACATGGCACAGCTGACTTCAAGAAAGTGCAATTATCCTGAGTGGATCTGACCTAATCAGGTGCACCCTTAGAAAGACTGGGCTTTCCCTTAAGAAATAGATTTGAAGCTTGAGAGGGATTGGAAGTAAGGGGGATTCTCTTCTGCCAGCTTTGAAGATGGAGGGATCCATCGGCCAAGGAACACGGGAGGCCTCTAGGATCTAAGAGTGGTCCCAGCTGACAACCAGCGAGGAGACGGGGACCTCAGTTCTACAACCACAAAGAACTGAATTTGGCCAACAACCTGAATGAATTTAGAAACAAATTCTTCCCCCAGAGTCTTCAGAGAGGCGCGCAGCCTGTGCCGTGCCCTGATTCTACCCTGTGAGGCCCTGAGCAGAAGACCCAGTCACGCTGTTCCAGGACTTCTGACCTACAGGACTGTGAGCTGATACATGGATGTGTTAAGCCTCTATGTTTATAATCATTTGTTACTGTTACACAGTAGCAACAGAAAATTAATGTAGCAAGTGAACTGTAAGTGAGAAGTTAGCGGGAGAGACAATCTTTTCTTTCAAATAACACTTCCGTGTTCCTGCTTACCTTTGGGACAACCCTGAAGAGTATTTTCAAGTTGTCAGGGCTCTAGTCCGCTCCTTAGGGGATGCCTCACGAGACAGCAATGATACCAACAAGGGAGCTGAGGGCCCTGATGCTATCTGGGAGCACAAGGCTGTGTGAAATGTGTGCCTCGCTATGCTGCCTAGATGCCCAGAGCGTGGGGCTACAAGTCTGCCTGTCCCCTCTTGAACAGAGGGTCCTCCCCTAGCCCAGTGTGTGGTTGAGGACCCTGGGAGCTCTGCCCATGCCTGCCAATTTCCTTCTAGGGCTGGCTCCTGCTTGCTCTGCCCCTGCCCTCCAAGCACGCACACTGACCGCTGCTGGCCTGGTCTTGGATCACGCTCGGAATTGATCTGCCACGTGGAGTCTCACCCCAATTCTGCCTGCTAGGCTGACCTGTCTGTTCCGTGTGCTGACCTGAACCTCTCCACTCTCTGGAGCACGCCCAGCTCCACAGGGGCTGTTGCAGTTTGCAAGGTTCTCCTTAGCTTCTGCCCATTGCACTGTGAGCTGGCTACCACTCTGAGTTCCCCCTTCGGTGAATTTCAAAATGAGGGCCCCTGGCCATGGGGCCCTAAGATGATCTGGACGCCCCTAGTAGCTGGCGAAGTGGCTTTTCGGTCTGCATTCTGAATCCTAATTCAGAAGATCAATAATTTGGAGAGGGAGAATTTCATGCAGAAAAATCCCTAAGTGAGCCCTACTGGGATGAACCCTGGAGGGGAGGCAAAGGAGATTCTACCCTGAAGTTGACTTGTTCTACTGGGGGAGGCAGACTCGAAGCTGAGTTTCAGGCTGACAGTAAATCTAGTGAGGGGTAGACACAGGCGTCGGCATGGAATGGAGGTTAAAGAAAAAGTGTGGAGTAGAGATGATCCCAGAGTTGAGTATTACTCCGTGGAATGTGATCCCTAAGAGGGAAGTTCAGCCTAGCTCTGCAGAGCCTCCCTGTAGATTGGAGCACTCGTCTCCAGGGTAAGGCCGCTCCCATGCAGACTCACCCCCTCCCCAGCGGAGACAGCGGGCCAGGTCATTTCCCGTTCCAAGAGGCAGGACAGCCACGGGTGGATGCTTTGCGAAGTTGGCCTTATCTGCAACCCATGAGGAGGAAGAGAGAACCATATGCCATGTGATTATAGAAGGCTCAAGTTGTCTAGTTATCCCTGATCTAATGCTTGAAGCCCTCCATAGCACTGTTTGAATTCTTCTCCTGATGGGGAACTCACTACTTCCTAAAGCCATCTTTTCCATCTGCAGTGTGTTAACCACTGCAAAGGAATCTTTCAAATTGAGTTAAATCTGTCTCCCTGTAACTTTCACCTGTTTATCCTCATTTCATCCTAATTCTTTCCTTTGGGGTGAAAGCATATAGCTCAAAAACATTAGTTTGCACAGTTTTAATCTTTAATGATAAGTAGCATTTACCCCATTTATCCCTCAGACAGACCCTGCAAGGTATTATCATTCTCATGGATGAAGAAATGGAGGTTCACAGAGAGAAAGTCATTCCATAGCCAGGATCCAAACCCAGATCTCTGTGGCTCCAAGTCCATGCTCCTCCTTTCTTCAGAGGCCAGGCAGGTGCGTGAATAGTAAAACAGGTGGGTCTGAGATATCAGAAAATGGTGGGGCACTTGGAAAACTGAAGATGCCTCGCCTCAAGTCATTCAGGCTCAGAAGCTTAAAAATAACACTGTGTCTAATAAGCAAAACCCCCAGGTGTTATTTGGCACCCGGGTACCAGTCTGCCACTTCCACCACCTCCCAGACCTGCAAACACACCGGTTCCTGATCCTGTCTCCCATGATGGTTGTAAAGGAGCATCAGACTGAACTGTTAGAGAAAGCACATCAGAACACGTATGTTTTAACCTGTCTGTAGCATGCTGGCTGAGCTGGAAAAGTTGAAGGAAGCCAGACACCCACTGGGCTCCGGAGGACACCACTTACATAAACCTCAGTGCACCAGGTGCCGGGGGAGGATGTGAGGGATGTGCTTGGGAAGCATGGCTGGGGGTTGAGTGGGGAGTGATGCAAGAATCAGCATCCTGCGTGAAGCTCATGCTAGGGCTGCCCCAGCAGAACAGGTGTTCATAGATGCCCCAGGTAATCAGACTCATGCCGGAAGTGGCTGAGCTTAGGCAAGACTCAGGGCTGAGACTACCACCAAGAGGGCTGAGATGGAGTAAATCAGTGGACTCTCTCATCTTCCCAGAACACACAGTCCATGTTTATGCCTCCCTGCCTTTGCATGTGCTCTTCCCTTTGCCTGGAAGGCCCTTGTTTGCTTAGGTCTGCCCCTTCTTCTGTGGTTCCCATCCCAGCAGATCAACCATCCTCACAGTGCTGAGGCTAGAAACATGGATGTCATTCTAGATTTTTCCTTCACACACCGATTTCTATATGCTGTCCCACATCCATTTACACGTCAATTTCTATATGCTATCCCCTTAATAGCTCTCCAAGCAATCTCTCCTCTCCATCCCGTGGTGATGGCTGAGTTCTGGTACGGTATGATTCCTTCCCACTGCTATTGCTGCAGCAGCCTCCCCTCTGCCTTCTCAGCCTCCAGTGTGTTCTCCACACTTCTACCCAGGCAGGAAATCCTTGAACCATGAGCCTGATCACACTAGTCCACTGCTTTCCCTTCTGCCATGGCTCCCACCACCCCTTAGCACGCAGCAAAGCCCTTCCTGGCTCTGCCCTTCTCTCTAGCCTCATCCTTCTCATGTCCTGCCTCCCACTCGACATGTCAACCTTGCTGAAGTGCTTTCAGGGCCTTAAACCACAAGCTCTCTGTTGCTCAACACAGAGCCCTCCCTGGTTGCCCTAGTCTGGACCTGGTTCCTCTCCAGAGTGTTTCTTTAGTACCAGGGGCGATCTCATCACACTGTCTTGTAACTGACTACTTGTTTGTTCCCCAGATGCCCTGTAACCTCCCTGGGGGAACTATATCTCATTCACCATAGTATCTCCACACATATTTACTGAAGGCCTAGGTGCCGTGTTAGGTGCTCTGGCTCTAATAGCAGGCAAAAAAGCCATGGCTCCAGCTCTCATGGTACCTACAGTTGAGAGGGAGAGACAGCTATGAACAAGGTCTTCATAGAAATGATGCATAATTTCAGATTCATACTGGGAAGGAAAGCAGTGTGGTCCTGTAATGAGTTATCAGGGAAGGCTTCCCTGAGAAAGCCACACTTTAGCTGAAATCTGAAGTAGACGCAGACCAAGCAAAGGCCAGGGGAGCAGAACAGACAGGTCCTGTGGTAGAAGGGACACTGGTGCCTTCAAGGGTCTGAGAGAGGGACTGGGTGTCTGGGTCTAGAGGGAGAGGATGGCGGTAGGAAATGAGGCTGGCTGGGCAGTTGCTAGACCACTTAGGGCCCTGTGGAGCATCTGAAGAGCTTTTATCTTTATTTAAGAATCCTGGGAAGCCACTGATGTGCTCTGCACACATCACAACCCCACTGACATTCAGGAATGACCACTCTGGCTGTAGCAGGACAGCACATCAGAGAGGGGACCGAAATGGGGTGGCAGAGAGCTCAGAACAAGGGCTTCAGCCTCTCTCTCTTGAATGAATGAAAACTGTGCAGTTACTCCTTTTACCCTTGTTTTTTCATCTTTGGGCCACTAACCTGTGAAAAAGCAGATCACCTCACATGACCTTCCTGTTCTGGGCAGCGTATATCACCTGTGTCCCCTGCAGCTGAATTTTATAAAACTTATCAGCAAAGCCTACTTTCTCCTTCCCGATGGAGAGGGACCCGTGCGAGCAGCTCCAGGTACTGCAGCCATCCACCCCCTGCTGATCAGCTTCTCCTTCCTTGGCTCCCAGAGGACGCCTCCCTCCTCCCACAAACAACTCCAGAGCCCGAGGTGACAGGAGAGCGTGGGTGGCTGCTTGGCAGGGCTGTGTCCATGGAAACCAAAGTGCCTGTGGGGGAGTAGATGTGGCAGGTGTGCGGGGTGCCGGTCCCCCCTCCTCCAGGTGGTCTGCTTACGACCCCTGGGGGCCCAGGCCTCTCCACCCTGTTCAGGGTCTATCCTGGCCCATCCTTGACTCCTTCCTTTCCCTCATCTCCCACATGAAGTCTGTCGGCACATCTTGCAGGCTCCACCTTCAAAAGATATCTGACTCCTTCTCACCACCTCCTCTGTCACTACTGTGGTCCATGGCACAGTCCCCCTCCTTGGATTACTGCAGAAGCCTCCTAACTGGTCTGCCAGCTTCCACCCTTTTCTGTTTCTGTAATCTGTTGTGTCCCTGCTTTGCTGAAAACCATCCAGCATCTTGGGACCTTCCCGGTATGAAAGCCACATTCCGTATAATGTCCTACATGTCCTAGTGACTTGGTCCTGCATTATCTCTGCTTTATCCCCTGCCACTCTACCCTCACGCACTACACGCCAGGCACGGTCTGCAGCCTTCCCACTGCCTTTGGCAGCCTGGCCTGCTCCTTCCTCAGGGCCTTTGTATTTGCTGTTCCTTCCACCCTCAGGTATCCGCAAGGCTCACCCTCCTCCAGGTCTCCATGCAAATGTCATCGGCTCCTCACGACCTTCGGAACCACCTGGTCTTAGATTGCAACCCCACTCCCTCCGCCGAGCTCCCTTTCCCCCTTTTCTGCTGTTTTTTATCACCTTCCAACACACTGTATGTTTCACTTATTTCTTTGTTTATTGCCTGTCTCTTCCCTCTAGAAAGGAAACTCCGTGAGGGTGGGATATTTGTCCTTGAGGGGCGCTGGGCATCTGGAGGTGCACAGCTAGGATTTGGGGAATGAAGGACGAAAAGACCAAAGCAGCGCAGGGCTTGTTGCTCTGGGTCATCTCGGACTTTGATGACCGCCCTCCCCAGCAATACCCCTGGCTGCTTTCCTATGCTTATGTCCCATGTCCCAGTGTTCATCTGGGTGCTCCAGGGTTAGATCTTGAATATACCCCTTGTCCGAGAATTTCAGAATCATTCTCCACCATTTACTGGTGGTGCTGTGTCCAAGGACCCACAGATCCAGGCAGAGCTGGACTAGACCCAGGCCTCCCGATACCCAGCCTGGGCCCTCCCTACCCTCCCTATAGCCTTTTGGATCTCGGCCTATTGGACACAGCCCACCGTGGCGCTTCTTTGCTTGCACTCATCTGTGCTTTCTAGGTGTGCTTTCTGGGCTCCAGCTGCAGGTGTTCCTCTCAAGGTGTCTTGCCCCGGGCTACGCATCAGTGCTTAGTTCTTTGGCCTTTATCCAGCACCCTGGACCTGCCTGGAGTCCCAGCCCTACTCCTTTTCCCCGCAACCCCCGATCTGGCCTGTACTGCAACTGCCTAAACCCCGGCCATGACAGCTATTTATGACGCAAGGCCTGAAACTAAGCTGTTACATCTGCACCAGTGGGAATCCTTCCATTATCTTCTTTTATTCTTTTTTCCACCCAGAGCAGATATTTAGGCAAGCACTGGTCCAAGAGTAGAAACAAGGATGAACAAAACATGGCTCCGTTTCTCTTTCTTGTTGATTGCTTTCCTCTGACTTTAAATATATTTATTTTAAGTCAACTGCAAAAGCCCTTCCAGCCCATTCTTACCAATGCAATCCAAAATCCAGCCAACTGTCCCATCTCCTCCGCAGGCCAAGACACGGAAGTCTGGAGTATCACGGAAAAAGTTGAGTCTGGAAGTAGAAAGGCCAAAATGGTTTTGTTTACAGGCTGACCTTTGACACTCCTTGAGTCAGAGTCCCCCGACCGCTCCCTTCCCTGGGAGTATATTATGACCTTGATTCCTTTTGGGGTTGAAAGGGTCACTTAATGTTATGAAACCAGAACTTAACTAAGCAATGCCATTGAGTATGAATCCCATGGAGCCATCTTTGTATGAGGAGATGCTGACTCAACATTCAACACAGAAAATGGTTTTCTAGAAATTCTCTATGATTTAGGCAGAGGAGTCCACAGTTTCCTTATTTTGGCACTGATACAACTAACCCCCAGCATTCTGACTCCTCTCCAGCTCTCTCACCTGCTCTGTCCTCACGACCTCCCCTTTAAGTCAGATGCACTGAGCTGGCTGGATCCTCATCCCACCCAGACCTAAGTGGAGTGAGCACCATCTCCCCTCGGGGGTCTTAACCCTTTAGAGCAGGGCTCTTAACCTGAAGCGCATATCTAAGGGGTCTGGGAGTAGAAGCCAGAGGGCCACGAACTGGAAGAAAATGTTCCACTCTTAACTTCCCTAAAGCTCTAAGTGAAAATTAGCATTTCCTTCAATTATGTATATAGGCCACAAATCACAGAGGTATTAACAATACCTGTGACTTTGTTAAGCGGCCGAAATCACAGGTATTTTGATGTTTTACTACAGCTGTGGCAGATATTTTATATCACTTCTGCTCATTGCTGCTTTTAATTTACAATAGCTATTAGACCTGTCTCTGGAATTTGGTATATAATGTCTTAGTAAATCACATATATTCTCCTATCACAAATTTGTTTTTTAACCTTTTGATAACTGTTCTTTTCAATTTAATGAGTTTCCCTGTTACTCCTATGTATTTCATTTTATACATTAAAAAATATTATCTTAATATTAAGAAGTGGTCCGTAGACTTCATCAGACTGCCAAATAGGTTCCTGGTGCAAAAAAGGTTAAGAACCTCTGCTTTAGTACAGACATGACCTGTGGAGGCCTTGAGGTGGAGCTTGAGAAGCTGAAGCTCAGTATTTCCTCTTTGCCCTGCATGGTGATCTGAGAAGACCCCTTCTGAGTCACCAATGTATGCATGGGCAAATTAACATCCCCTTCCCTCTCTTTCTCTTGCAGAACTCTGCTCTCCTGTATGAAGTGGGCTCTTAATGGAGGCTCCCTTCAGCTAGACAGCCTGTCTCATTACAGGCTGACATGTACAGCACAGAGAGATACTCAGGGCACAGTGGCTCTAGAAGTAGCCACCAGGCTTGTCATCCTGGGCAAAACCAATTGAGAATAGATGCAGTTAAGTGAGCACTGTCTGTATTCAAGTATTAAAATGCCCTAAAAGAGAGCCGGCTGGTAAAGGTATTTGTGGGCTGCTGCTCAGTCACAAGTCACAAGGGAGCAGTAACTGGCAACCATGGTGACCGTGATGGTACGCGCAGCTGTACGGGTGGGCTCTATTTTGAAGTTAGTTTTACAGGTAAGTCACGGCAGAGGTGCTGAATCTACATTCACGTTTCTTTCCCCTTTAGTGGGTCTTGCACCAACGCTGCCATTAATAATAGCCTTGTGTCAAACCAAAGACAGGGACAGAGTTCCTTTTTAGAGTCCTTACTCCAGCCCCTATTAAGGTCTCGCTGAGCCCAGAGTAGAAATGCAGGTTCAGATGTTGGGCAAAGCAGCTGTGTGTTGGAAAGCCCAGCCTAGCAGGTGCAAGTCTGAGGACCTGGCACTGAGATAGCTTTGGGCTGGCTGGCAGATGTCTCTAGTGCACTGTCTCTGGCTGGTAAGAAGGTACCAGTCTCTGGGTACCTTCCAGCCCTAATGCTGGAGGGGCCTCTGATTACAGGGCTCATCATGTCCGCCACCAGCACAAGGACCAGCTCCTCCCGTAGACCTTGGGTTGAGCTGCAGAGGGGCTGCCTTGTCTCCTCTCATCGTTCCCCGTCTCCTTGACACTTTGCTGATGAGCAGGGAAATGGCCAATAGGCAAATGACAGGAGGAGAAAGGCCAGGAGGAGCTTAACAACGTCTAACTTGGATGATTCAGGAAAAAAGTGATTTCATTGAACAACCAATTGTCTTGATCCTTAAAGGCCCCCACAACAGAACATGCAGTGGAGCTCTAAGTCAGCTGTACAGATTTCTGAAACACAGACAGACAGTGGTAAGAAAACTCTTTCCTTCTCCCTGATAATTCAGTATGAAGATACCAGCTAATATGGCCTTGCAAATAAGTTAAAGTAATCTACCAGCCCGCCCTTCTTGTCAAGCCAACAAATGACATATGCAATTTCTCCCTCTTACAAAATCAACAACTTTTTCTGGGATAAAGTACAGGAGGCTACTTCCCAGAGTTAGCCATAATGGGTGGTCCTGAGTATCTCCAGGAGGAAGTAAGAGTAGATATGAGGCAAAGAAGAGAAAAGGAGTGAAATGGCAAGAAGGACAAGTCCACCGATGAAAGAGACAAAAAAAAAACGTGACCCCCAAAAGCTAGCTTCTTTAGAGATCTAAGGGCGTGGGGGAGAAATAAGAAGTAAAGATCGTATCTCCATACCCTGGAGTAGGCCCCCCATTGTCCAGGTTGAAAACTTGTTTGGGGTTGAGCAGATAGTGGAATTTCCGAAGAATTCTATGGAAAAAAAAAGAAAGAGAGAGAGAGAAAGAGAGACTGAGAGAGAGAAGGGGAATGTCATTGTGAGAAGTCACAGGAGGACAAGTACCTCTGCAGCCCATTGATGGTGGGAACGTGGGTGCATTTATACCCAAGAGGGGAGAAGAGTGCATGCAGGCCCTGCAGACCCTGAAGTCCCAGGTCTGGCTGGCCTCACCCATGCCCTCACCCCATTTCAAGGTCTTCCCCACCATCCAGCACTCTAGTCTCCAACCCCAGGAGTAGCACCCCTTGCACAGAGGACAGGACAGAGCAACCCGGAGAACAGAATTTCCATTCTCCTAAAGCTTTCTCCTTCATGGAGACCTTCTCCCAAATGTTCCGTATGTTCTAGGTAGAATGATTCTGCTCTTTGTGGGCTAGACAAAGGCACCAAGGGACCCTCTATGGAAAGGTTCCCCAAACCCTGGGATCAGGAGGACACGCAGCACGTGGGGTTGGGGCAGAGGAGGGCTGGGGGCAGTGACCACATCTAGGCTTGGTTTCAAGGCTCCAGCTTGAGGCTAATCAGGTCAGTTCAGGAGGGGTGCTCTGCCCCTAGGACTGGGGTGGGGACTCTCATAATTCTTGCTTAAACCCTGCTTATTATTTTTTAAAACCTGGATTCCAGATCACCCTGCCATCTGTTCACCGCCCCAGAGCTGAACACTGGGAGGCAGAGCTGCTCTGCCCCTTGCCACCCCTCCCCTCCCCTTCTCTTGGGGCTTCCCACTGACTGGGCGTTTCCTTCACTGATGAGACGGGTGCCCTGCTTTCTCAAGGGTGGGATAGGACAGGAGGTCTCAACCAGGTGCCTCTGCCACGTCTCTTAAATCAAGAAAAGACTTGCAAGGCTGGGAAGTTAACTGACGTCTCAGAACTTGGTCTGATTCTGGGAACCATAATAATGGCCCACGTGACAGGCCCTAGGCTAGCACTGTGTCTATTTTAATGTTCACGAAACCCCTGTGGGAGGAGAAACGATTATTACCTCCGTTTTACAGAGGAGGAAACCAAGGCACAAGGACATTAAGTCCCTTGGACCAGGTCATCAAGCGGTCTGTGGTAGGGTTGGGATTGGACCACAGGTCTGCCATGTCCACAGCCCACTTGGTTACAGTTGGCCTAGCCTCTCCATCTCGAAAAAGAAGAGAACATACCTTTCTCCTTGTCTCCCTCCACTCTTGGGGTTCACCAAAACCAGCAGGGGGTGGGTACCCGGGGTGGGGATGATCTTATACTTAAAAGGCAAAAGAAAAAGAAATTAGCTCTGTTTCAGCCAATAGGAGGAACGCGATGAGAGTGGAAGCTAAGACAGCTCCCGGGAGAGAAGCAGTTCCAGGCATGGAGAAGAGGAGGTCAGGAGGCAGTAAGGTGCTGGTCCACTGGCTGAGTTTTCTGAGGGATTAAACAGCTAAGTGTCTCCAGCCTAATGGCCTTTAAGTAGTGTTAATGGTGACAAGCGTTTGAAGTTGGGATCAGAGATGGGGCAATGGCATTACAACTTCAAATTATTCACAATGGTGTGGCATCGTGCCCACAGCACAAGATTAGATTTTGTGAGGGATACAACTGATTATGATCTTAAAAGTCAGGGCCATCTGGCCTACACCCAAATAAAATAACAGCCATGGAGTTAACTATACTTCTACCCCAGTACCTTCCATATCCACATTTCCAGCCCCCATTTTCCTGAGCCCTGGTTCCACATTTCTCACTGTCCAGGGGGTACATTCAGCCAGACGTCTCACCAGAACACGCTCCAAACCTGACCTATCTTCTTTCCCCACAAAACTGGCCCTCTCTCCTGGCTACTGTTATTATTCATCCAGTCATACAGGGAAGACCCTGTCCTGCCAATTCTTTCCCTGGAATGTCTCTTTATCTCCGGCAGCTGCCACAGTGCCCACACTGCTCGGGCCTTGCCCACCTCAGGGGAAGCCCTGTATGCTGCCTCCATGTAGTTCCTTCCCAGGACATCACTAGAAACCTTTAAAGACGTCTCATTACCCAGAGGATAAAATCCAGATCTCCTAAGCCGGCATGCAAGGCATTTAAGTGCAGCCCCAATCTACTGTTCTCTCTTAATTACTCTAACCTTCACAGCCGTTCCAGCCAAGCCTGGCTCGTACCTTCTAGGGAGTTAATTCCCACCCTTTGGGGCTGCTCACACTGGTTTCTTCTCCTCCTGAAATGCCCACTTCCTTCTTTGCAGCCTCTTAAAAAAGAACTCCTCATTCTCAGGGCCCAATTCAAGAGCTCCTTCCTCTATGTTTTCCTTGATCATTGCAACGAAAACTATCGCACTTGAAGCATATATTGGTTTGGCCAAAAAGTTCATTTGGGATTTTCCATAAGGTCTTATGAAAAACCAGAACCAACTTTTTGGCCAACCCAATAATATCTTCTGGGTTTCTTTTGTTGTCATTTATTTGTATATGTCTTTATTTTTTATTTTCTCAGGTAAATATCACAAAACATCAAACGGATTTTAATGCCTCAGGAGCAGGGCATGTGTGTGTATAACCTTTCTACCAAGGGCCCCACTGCCCCAGATACAAGAGTGGGTACTCGATAAATACTTGTTATCTTCAGCAGAAAGACACACCGATAGAGATGCAGCTTTGCTCCGTATTCACTATCTAATGCCTACTTTTCCAGATTGCATGCTAAAAATTCACCAAACACAGGGCCATATTGTTTGAAATGGACAGCAGCATCCTTTATAAATTTTGGGAATTTTCTCATCTGCCAAGGGTGATTATTTGTGTGAAACCCAGAAGCATCTTGGAGCTTAAGGAGTAATTCTTTATCTCTGGGGGTGGTATTCAAAATGTTTAACAACCTGTACAGCATGGGCACTGCCCAATCAGAACAGATGCAGGATAACCAGATAGATGCCAGCTGTAAACAACTGACATACCTGCAGTGTGTGTGTGTGTGTGTGTGTGTGTGTGTGTGTGTGTGTGCTCCATCTGACTTTCTCCCTTTCAAGGTGTCTAGAGCTTTCCCACACTAAGCACCATTGCTTATGTTTTACACTCATCTACATGTTCTCATTGAATCTTGGAGCATCTATGGGAGGTGGGCAGTGCAGGGATTGCTATGCCCCCTTTCAAACAAGGAAACTTAAGGTTCAGAGGCAGAGGAGAAGGCCCCAGTGTGCTATTTCCTTTTCTGGTACTTGTTCTACCTCACCAGGCTGCCTTTCCTGCATTCCCTGGAACTTTGTGAAAGGCACAAAGAGAAGTTCATTGGTGAATCCAGCTAAAAAAATGAGTTCTGAAATACACGTTTAAGGATGAAGAAGAACTTTTGGATCTAGTTAACTCTGTTCTGGCAGATCACATTCTGCAGACAGCTTGGCAGTCCTGGAAAACCTAATTGTCTATCTTTAAGCCACATTCTTGTTATTATTCAGGGAGTATGCATAATGAAGTTTTATGCATTGTGTTCCTAAAAAGGTGATAAAGCCAGTTCGGCCAGCCACGGGATCAACCAACCTCCCTTCGCACCATTTGCCTACAGTGTGGTTGTCAAAGGTAACCCCAGAGGCTGGAAATATGGTGTCCTGTGTGATATAATCAATCAGATAAGAAAGCAGATGTTGAGATGTGTTTCTCTAGAAGCCAAATCCTGTTCCCCCCTCCACAGCCTTGGACCAGCTTAGAACGAGTGAGTAGATTTGGGGCTTGCCGAGGTACCTGTGTTACAAGTTCATCCTTGGCTGACATGCTACCATCAGACTTCCCATCTTGCCTGTCCTATAAAAGAGAGGAAAGACAAGCATCTTTTGAAAAAAAAATGCCTACTACAAAAAAGGAAATCAGAAGAAAAACAAATGGTTAATATAAAGGAAGAGAATAGAAAACCAATATAGTGTAGGGAGGAGTTTTTCAAAGTGGGACTTTGGACGTAAAAAAAGAAATGTTCCCTTTGGATTTCTCAAGGACTCTCCAGGCAGTTGTCATCACTTGCCCTGACTTTAACTTCGAGGCACTGGAAGGGACACAGTGTTTCAGAGGAAACACTGAAATGGGCATAAATCTACTTTGTTGATTTGGAAGCCTGAGCTTTGAGAAGCAAGGTCTCAGATCTGGTTTCTCTGTTAAGCACTACCTAAATGATGTAATACTAAGTCATATGTCCTATTTCGTTTGTTTGTTTTTTCACTGTTTATTATTCATTTCATTGAGGTTTAATGTCACATATAGTAAAACGCTCAAATTTAAATCTACAGCTCTGTGAATTTCTGCATACGTATATGCCCTCGTAACTACTGCCTCTTCTGGCATAATTCTGTTGTGACTCCTGACACCTTATTGGTTTTGCCTGGCTTTTGAATTTCATATCAATGGAATCATAGACCATATCTTTTCTGAGTCTAGGTCCTTTTGTTCAGCATTATATTTTGGGGATTATCCATATTTTTGCATCTAAGCATGGTTGTTTTTTATTGCAATGCAGTATTCCATTATACTAATCTGCCTCAACTTATTTACCTATTCTCTCGTCAGTGGTCATTTAGCTTGTTTCCAGTGCCTGACTGTTATGAATAAAGTTGATAGGAACATTCCCGGACATGTCTTCTGGTGGAATAAAGGCTCGTATTTCTCACAGGAGGGCAACTGTTGAGTCATAGAGTTTGTGTATTTCCAACTTAGTAGATACTGCCAAATAGTTTTTAAAGTGGTGGGTTTTTTTTTTTTTTTTTTTTTGCGGTACGCGGGCCTCTCACTGCCGTGGCCTCTCCCGTTGCGGAGCACAGGCCCCGGACGCGCAGGCCCAGCGGCCATGGCCCACGGGTCCAGCCGCTCCGCGGCATGTGGGATCTTCCCGGACCGGGGCACGAACCCGCGTCCCCTGCATCGGCAGGCGGACTCCCAACCACTGCGCCACCAGGGAAGCCCTGTGGTGGGTTTTTTTCTTTAGTTTTTAATAAGAAAGAAGATGGTCAAGTCCAGGGTGAGATGTGAGGAATCAGTGGAACTCAGCAGCATCTTTAACATGGAAAGAGAACAGTTAAGGTGTTTGGTGCTTGGCTTGAAAGAGGGGTCTTCAACACAGGAGACAGAGAAAGTTTCAGATGGGGATAAATAGAGTTTAAGTTTGCATCTTTCATTTCCAAGAAGGGCTGTTGACACCCAGGTGGAAATCTTCAAGGCAGAGGGAGGTCCATGTTTGGACACAGGAGACAGAGTGACAGGGTTAAGGGAGGGCTGGGAAGCCTAGCTGTGCACAGGTGTTGACTGAGGTTCCATATATGCGATCTGCCTGCAAGGTGCTTAGAATGAATGCGCTTTCCTTGCTGGGCCATTTCAGAGCATTCTGGGTGGCCAGCGGTTGGAATCATTTTAGTCAGGGAAGTTTTCCCTGACAATCTGACTGTGCAGCACTGACCTCTTTTAAACCTGGGCTGAAAACACAAATCCTAAGAGTTGCTGAGGGAGCCCTCGGACGGGTGTGAATGTCTGAATGCTGCCAGCATCTGAAACATGAGCTGGGGTTGCAGGGGAGCCAGAGCCCCATCGGGGTGGCAGCACTTACCCGGGTGATGGGGCATATTGACGTGGGCAGCAAAATATGGTCTCTGAGCTCCCCACCGTCACACAAAGTTGACAATTCACATTTGCGGTGAAACTGGAGGAAAAGATGAAGATGAGAGTTAAGTGAAGGTGATCAAGGAAATGTCAAGTGTGAGGGTTTAGAAATTTACTAGGGAGGCAGGTTGTCTAGTGCTCCTCTAAATCCTGAGGCACTGCTGGCTTTCACAGTATAGTAGAGAGAGAGAGAGAGAGTGTGTGTGTGTGGTGTGTAGTGTGTACCGGTGTCTGTGCTTGGTTATGGGTGCCAAGTTTGCTGTGGGCAGAGAAAGGAGACCAAGTGCTGCCTACGGCAGCTGGAGCAAAACGGTCCCGAGCAGGCCTGTGGCCTGTCCGTATGGCACCCCCACGTGGATTCCAGAGCCCCCATGGGATATTTGCTCCCTAGGCTCTGAGACACTGGAAGGAAGGAGATCTTGTTGAACAAACTCATGAGAGGCTGGAGGTAAACCCCATGACTCGACCTCTGCATTTTAAGAGTTCTGCAGTCTGACACACGTCCTTTCTGAGGCTGATACCCAGTCAAGGGGACATGACACGGCACTGAGTCTGCTTTGGAAGGCAGGTCAGGCAGCTCCAGGTGTCCAAGGTGGACATTTGTCATGGATGATGGCAGTGGGCACAGGCCTCTTGTCCAGGCAGTGGAGTTGCTCTCAGGAGTATGCCTTCCTCTGATGCAGGTGACTGAGTATCTAATTCCTCTCCCACTCTGTCAGTGCCCCCGGCCCAGACGACACCCCCGCGAAGGAAGTTAATGGTTCAGCCTGCTGTTCACAGCTGCCTGGCCACAAAGAGAGCAGACTGGTCAGCTTCGTCTTAAGCAGCCCTGGGGGGTGCCCTCTCTCTGGGCATCTTGGTGATTTACTGGAGGCAGTTAGACTTAGGGCACTGAACAGGGGCTCTAGGCTCCCTCTCTAGCCTTGCCCACGTAGCTCTGCTCTTGCCCTCTGGCAGGATGCTTGAGCAAAAAACCACACTGAAAAGCAGCAGGGCTGCCCTGGGCGCCAACCCACCGTCATCCGGCACCACGGGCAGTGCCGCGCGGTGACACTCTGGTAGCACTTGATACTTTTGTGGCACCAGTCACACTTGACAGAGGAATTCCCTTCCACCCACGCGTGCTGCATCCCCTGCAGGAGGGAAGCGAAGGATACCAGGGAAGGCTGCAGAACCACATCACAGGGCCCTGGGCCTGAGGAGAAGGGTCTGGGAGGAGCGCACGGAGCGGGGAGGCCAGAGAGGGTTGGTTCCTGTTTAGTGGATGCACTTCTGGATGCCAGGCTGCTTTGCTGAATTGCACCAGTGTGGTCACTCCCTACCTAACCTCTATCATGCTAATCGAGGTGGATAGAAAGCCACTTTGCCTGCTCTTTGAACAGTTCACCCCCTCTGGCAGTCAAGCCTCTGAGCATCTCGTCTTGCAGTTCATCTGTGTGTCACTGGAACTCTTTGCAAAGGGATGTGTTTGTGTGTGCCCTTTTCTGGAAGGCAGCGGGGTGCAGGGAAACGCAGCAGGGCTTGGGCTACAGACAAAACTGGTTGGAGTCATTGATCTTCCACTTTGCAGCGGGGTGACCTTTGGCCAGTTCCTGGACCTCTCTGAGTCTCAGGTCCTTCATCTGCAGAAATTGGCATAAAATGCCCCACCTCTGGGTTTTCTGGGAGGATTCAATGAGACAGCACATTTGAAAGGGCCTTCCTGGCACAGTCCTGGCCCTTGGGGGGGGTGCCCCTGATGGGGAATTCCTTCCCCCTCTGTCTTCTATGGGCCGGTGCCTCTCAGCCTTAGCAGCCCCTCAGGACCACCTGGCCGGCATCTAGAAGTCCTAATGCCCAGCCCTCACTCCAGACAAAATAAATTAGAGTCTCTGGGGATGAGACCCATCATTAGTATGTTTTAGAGCACACTGAGTGATTACCATATGCAGCCAAGGTTGAGAAGCACTCAGGAAGGAAGTTAGAGAGAAAGCCCAAAGGGATTAGTGTGGGTCATCAGCCAGCAGCTTTCACATCTGTTTCCTGGAGAGCGGGTTGTACCTGCCTCTTGGCCAGGACATGCCCCTGAAGCAGCCCAGGAACTTGGGAAGCAGGTGTGAATGCATGTGTACGTGTGTGACTATAAATGCAAAGTGACCCATGACACCAAATTCTGGGGGTCTGAGCCCTCAGTTAAGTCCCCCGGGAATTCTACAGAACTCCTCAAAAAATTTTTCACCAGGGTATCCCGAATAGCGGAAGGGGTGGATATGGACTCTGGGGGAACGTGGGGACGTAGCCTGAAGTGCCAACTACAAGCACAATATTAAAAACACATGGAATATTTGCATGATACCATCCATGCCTGTATTAGATAAAAGTTTTAAATTACTTATCAATTAAGTTACTGTGTCCTGCTTCCAAAAGATTTTCGGTAAAACTGTTGTTCTAGAAGATGTGTCACATGTACTCTGTAGTTTCTCCTTCTGCCATTCACCCCTGAGGGTATAAAGAACTCAGTTTGCTAATCAATTTGTCATCTACGTGGTCACAATGAATTTGTTCTGAGATTATTATTATTTTTACTTTACAGAGAAAAAAATATGAGGCTGCAGAGAGGTTAAGGAACTGGTCCTAGGTTCCAAGGCTGGTAAGTGGCCAAGCAGGGACTCATGGCCAGGTCTCCTGACTCCAAGTCCACGGTAGTCTCCCAACACCACATTACCTTCGCCATCCTCTTCCAGGATCAGAAGAGATGGTTAAAGACTTAGGTTGCCCCTGGAGACTCAGAAGGTCGTGAATGTGCCCCGCTGGTCCCTCAGAGGTCTCCCTCTGTTCCAAGTGTGGCAATGGCAGGAGTGCAGGCTTAGGGCCTGAGCCCAGGAGGTGCACCATATGTCCTAGTGAAAGGCATGGACATGGAACGGTGTGTGTATGGGCGTGGTACGGAAGGAGTAGACAAGAGGCCACGCGGTGTCTCACAGGCATGCATGCGTGTCCCTGGAGGTGCCCTTCTCTCTCGGAGTCCTACTGGGGGAGGGCTGGATACCACTCCCACCTGCTAACCATCTCCTGACTCAGATTCCTCAATGGGGTTTTCCCTCTGCAGAACTCGGAGTGCCTTTCCCCTGCTAATTTGAAGAAGAGTCCATTTCCAGACTCAGTGAATGGTACCAGCCAATGGCCACCTTAGAAACCTGGTAGCCATTTCCAACCTCTCTCCCTCTCTCATCTCCTACATGATTGTCACCAGGTCCTTGTGGTAGGACCTTCCAAATTATCTCTCAGACTCTCCCTTTATGTCTTCCACCTTAGCCAGTGGGACAGCCAAAACACTCAACAACTGGCATGGCTGGAGGACACTCACTCAGCACAGACACAGCCATCACTGTGCTACTGCAGACATAGCAGAGCATAGTGGGTGAGTGCACACCCCACCCAAGGCAGGCCCTAGGGCAGCATTAACTCTTGCCTGAACTGTTGGAAAAGTTTTTTCATCCCCTCTGATCTGATCTCTCTCTGGCACCATGGTCAGAGCAATTAACCTAATTTGCAAACCCAAACACCTCCTCATGTACTCAAAGCTCTTCAACGGCCCCTTAGCTACAAATGAAACCCCTTCCCAAGTCCTCAGCTGGCCTCAAAGGACCTGGATCTCACCAGTTCTGCAGCACATCTCCCGCCGCTTCCCTCTAAGCATCCTCTATCCCAGTCACACGGAACCAAGTACAGATCTGAGAATAAGCCGCGTCTCCAGGAAGGGACTGTATAAAGCTCCCAAAGCCCCTTCCTGCCCAGGAATCTGTGGAGATGGACATGTTGCCTGGGACACAGCATGCAGGAGAAGAAGGCAATAGGTATCACCAACCTCGCCGCCCCTTTTGGTTTTTGAGTTCGTTTTGATACACCCAGGAATGTTTTTGGATACACAGCGTTCATGGACAGTGTATTTACAGTCTGAAAATAAAAATAAGAAAAGTGACTGTGAGTGACCACGTAGGGAAGGTCAGCCATCCCCCTGCCCCCCACCCCAGCTGAGGCCCGTGCCTCCCTCTGCGTGGCCAGTCAGGGGCAGGGGACATATGGAGCTGACCTTGCCTAATGGCAATTCAAGTCTCCAGTTGTTCACTGAGAAGAGTCCATGGCTATCTCCCAGACATGCTCCCGCACCCTCCCCCCTGCCACACTGCCTTCCACCGCGGGTGGTGAACGCAGCAGGAAGACATCCCCAGAAAGGTGCTTTCCGCTTAAGGGGAGTGAGGAGTCATCCTGGCTATGCCAATGCCACAGTACTGAATGTCAGGATGTTGGGGCGTGGACAGCAAGGCGTGGACAGTTAGGGGTCTTCCTAACTCTGGAGACAGGGAGGCCTGAGCCTGAACTCTGGCTCTGCCCTTTGTAACTACCCACACGATCTAAGGTAAGTTCCTTCAACGCTCTGAAATTCAGGGTTTTCTACAAAATGGGAAGAAGATTGCTTTCTCTTTGCAGCATTACATAATTTGTATAAAGCACCATGTGTGTGGGTCAGAACAGCTATTCCACAAATGACTGCTGTTGTTACTGTTTACTTCTGTGCCAACAGGCCTAGAACGTACTAGGAATGAGGTTGGGCCTATGAACGTGGGTGAGAGCTGGATTTGAAATAGGTGCTGGAACGACAGGTGGGCCCCTGCTTTTGCCTGCTGATGCTCGCTCTTGGTAGACACTGGGCCCAGCTCTGCTACGATGACTTTTGTGGCTGAGGTTACCTGCTGCCTGGCTCCTGTGTGCACGGCAGATAAAACATTTCAGTGACCCACCCCGTACCCGACGGCCCTCGCTGCAGCAGCAGCTCCCCAGTCCCTGGAGGGTTCAGGCTGAGTGCTTGCTGTCTGCATCCTGAGGTGGGGGGCAGGATTCTGCACCCACGCAGCCTGGGCCCTACAAAGCCTTCTTGCTGCAGACCCTCCCTTCTCTTCCTGCTCTGCAAACCCACCCTCTTTCCTACATGACCCCTTCTTTCTTCCTTCTCCTCCATCTCTTTCTTCTGTCCTCCTTTCCAGTCTCCCTCCTTCCTTTTCCATGTGTGTTTTTTTCTCCTCTCCAATCTGACTTTACTAAATGGATTATAAAGCCAAACAAATGGGTAATTTTAATTCCACTGTATATATGAATATAGTTGCTTATTAATTAAAAAAACAAACAAACAGGTTCTTCTGACCAACCAAAACATTCACTAGCAAAACTCAATTGAAATTATTATGAGATGCTTTTTAACTACATCTGAACCTTAATAACTTTTTCTAGGCAGTCAGTGGCCTATAACGAGACTCTAATAGGATAATATTTGTCCCTTTGACTTGGGTAGAACAAAAATCGGACATGGAAGTTTTGCTTTATTTTCTGCTGTTGGAATAACATGGCAAATCCCTCAAGCTGGGAAGCAGAGATGCCTAAACTTTTCTGGGAATGGCTCAATCATGTATAGAGCAAGACAGTTCCTGGGAAAAGGGGTCTGAAGGAAGTTTACTCACAAATGCAGCACAGGCCTTGCTTCCGAGCGCCCATCAGCATGACATGGCAGAAGTTGCAGTAGGTTGGTTTCTTGAAATGCTTCATGGTCCAGGCGTGCCTCCCGTCCCCCTTGGAGCCCTGCGGGGACAGCAAGGGAATGAGATGCAGGCAGCCCCACTCTTTCTAAAAAGAGTCTCTTCTCATATTTGGAAAACAAATTTATTTTGTTATTCACGTATTCACAAATTTATTTTGTTATTCACTTATTTTACTGTTGTAAAGATTATTTTAATAGAAATGCAAATCAAAACAAAATTCTTTGTGTGTATTTTCTAAAATAAGCAAATATTAAAAATTAGGGCTGGGCTTCCCTGGTGGCACAGTGGTTGAGAGTCCGCCTGCCGATGAAGGGGACGTGGGTTCGTGCCCCGGTCCGGGAAGGTCCCACATGCCGCGGAGCGGCTGGGCCTGTGAGCCATGGCCGCTGGGCCTGCGCGTCCGGAGCCTGTGCTCCGCAACGGGAGGGGCCGCAACAGTGAGAGGCCCGTGTAACACACAAAAAAAAAAAAAAAAAAAAAAAAAAAAAAAAAAATTAGGGCCATTTGAGTAGAGTATGTGGTGGGGGGAGTGGAAATCAGAACAATCTTTCTTTCTTTCTTTCTTTCATCATCTATTAATCATCTATTACCTATCAATCATCTATTATCTATAATGATCTATCATCTATCTATCACCCATCTATCTATCCTTTAAATGTTTACAACCTTCAACTTATACATTTCCTTCTTGGATTTTATCCTAAGGAAATCATTTTTGAAAGACAGATGAGCATTTTTGTGCTCTGTCAGATGTTTAACCCAGCATTATTTAAAATAACTGAAAATATCCTAAAGGCCTCAAAATGACCAGAAGGTTTGTGGTACATCTGTATGGTTTAATGTTAAGTGGCCATAAAAACATATTTATAAGAACATTGGATGGTTTGGGAATGTGCTCATGATACTAAGTTCTACGGGAAAAAAACAGAATGCAAATTTGATGATATATTATGATCTCAGTTTTATACAATGATATGTTGTACAGGAAAAAACGTCACCAAACTGTTAACAGAGGTTAGCTATAGCTAGCAGCACTATGGATTTATTTTATTCTCTAATTTCTACTTTCTTCTGTATTTTCCAAATTTTCTACAGTGAGGAGGTACTAGTTTTACAATCAGGAAAAAATTAGCTTAGTAAAAACAATGTACTCCTCTCATCACCTTTCTGTGCACAGATAAAACAGCAAAGAGACAGAGACAGAAAGAAATGGTTAAGCCATTTCCCCCTGACTTGGCTTGGAAGCAAATTCATTCTATCTACCAGATAAGCCAAGCCTCACATAATCACACACCTTCCTTGGACACCAAAGCTCCCACCTTCCAGCCCCTGGGAGCATAGGCTTGCTGGAGACTGTGGCTTCAGGAGCATCCCTCCAGGTATGGTGTCCTTGACCTTTTGTCATAGGTTCCATCAAAAGAGTAACACTCAAAAAAAAAAAAAAAAAGAGTAACACTCTTGGGCTGTTGTTAAGGGTAGTAAAAAGTACTGTAAGGTGGTAAGGATTGAGAGTCAGGTACATGGAGTCCGAAGTGCTGGACTGAAACCCACTTCTTACTTCTGTGTCCCTCTGGTTTGGCTTGGTCATAGTGGCCAGACCCATTCCTGTGCTCAACTCTTCTGCTAACGGTCTCTAGAGGAGCCCACATGCTTTTTCAAATGCTTGTCTCCTCCTGGGGCCAGGATAAGTTCTTTTCTTCTTACCACCTCAAAACCCTGCTTCTTCTAAAACCTGAGTCTTACAGAATTAAAGCCTTTTTATCTAATGGCTTCTACTTTAGTAAATGGGTTCACTAACTGATTAAATGATCCACTTAAATATCTATTCATTCATTCCTTTGACAAACATTGACCTCAAGGGATTTTTGTAAAAATTAAGTGAAATACTATAAGTGAGGATCCTAATCCAGTGCCCGACACATTGTAAATGAAAACATTTATTAAGTTCCTACTCCGTGCTAGGCAGTAGGGGACACAAAAATAAGTAAAGAGTGCTTTCCTATGTGTAAGGAGGTAGATTTAGACCTGTTCTAGAAATGAAGAAGCAAAGACTCATAGAAGTCATATAAATAGCCCAAGACCACACAAATAATAAGTGACCAAGCTGAGCCCGTAGTCACACTGGGGGCTCTTGTTGGCCTCGGAGCCCATGCTCCTTCCATGCCTCTCCTGTACCTCCACAGACCAGGGTTTTCCTTCATGGACAGAAGGGAAATTACAGCACTCTTAGCAGACACAGCTCCTTCTTCATCCAGCCCAAGGGACGGTCATTTGACCTGAAATACCTTTATCCGCAAAATCAATTAGTATCTGAGAAAGGGAGAGTCAGCTATTTTTATAGATACAGGGTAAGAAGCAAAGGGACCCTGACTTGGGATAAAGTAACATTTCTGCTTGGGTTATAGCACCATCATGTGGCTCCTTTATTTCTGCACGTTGGCGGCTGCAGGGTGTAGGAGTAACGTTCCTTATGCACGCCAGGTTTCGGGTTGAGGCTGCAGTTCCCTTGGGAGACAGACTGTTTCTCATACATGCCATTCAGAGATCCCCAGACTTTTCAGTGGCCACATGTGGGTTTTGAAAAAAGCCAAACAAGCAAGCTGGCTTTTAAGACATCGAGGAACGCTTTCCCTAGAACCCCAACTATTAATGTGAAAACATACAATTTAGTGCCTATTTTCAAATAAATGCATAAAATTTCAATTAATAAAAACCAAATGCACATTTGTTTTTTGTTTGCATTATTCCTGAGGTAAAGTATGGTTTTAATACAAGGCTGATTTGGCATCAGGGGGAGACACTGGGGAGAATGCTGAAGAAATAATGTCTCTCCCTCTTCCAGCCATAAAACAGTGGATCCCCTCCAAGCAAAGAGTTGGTGGCACTTTGGACTCAACAAGTCCAAAATAGGAAACAGAACTAGAAATTGGTTCCTTGTGATTAAAATGTCCCATCTCTATTTCCATGTTTCAGAGAAAAAACAGGTGCATTAGAACAGCACTCAAGCAGAACTTCCACTTTGATTCAGCTATAATCTTGAGCCTTGATAGCAGAAAGTATACCTAACCTATTTGAGCACCCCCAGGTCCTAGCTCATGTGGGTTCGTGCACACAGTAGGTTCTTGGTAAGAAATCACTGCATGATAAGTCTGCTGTTACTGAATATGGAAGACGGCTTCTGGTACTAACTAGGTGTGTGTCCATGGGCAAGTGCCTTTACCTCTCTGGTCCTTGGTATGAAAAAGGAAGGGGACAGACCAGGGAGCACCAAGTTCTCTTCCAGCTCTGACCTTCTAGGGTTATAAGGAAAAAGGAGATCCTGGTTCATTGATTTCTATTTAGCACTTGGAAAGAGCTGGACACGCTATGAGATAATTGCAGGATTCTCAGTCCTTGAGTGTTGGAGATGAGGACTCAGCTTTAGTCCTGAATTGCAAAACTGTCAGATGGACACAGCACAGGCAACAACATCAGCTAGAGGCTAACCCAAATGAACTTCCTGTTCTGTCCCTCTCTTTGACATTTCAGTAATCTTGAAGAGGTATTGTCTTACAACCCGTGTGACTGTACCGGTAAACGCTAATGTCACCATTTGTACTTTTAGTTCTAATCTTCCCTACCTCATGTATGGAAGCTACTTTCATGGTAAATAAGCAGACCAGGTCAGATGCCAGTGATTTCACATTAAGCCTCTACATGTATTCCCTACTCTGATCAAAACGGGGAGGTTTCTCTAAAACACCCTGAACTTTCTTTCATGTGGGTCTTTGACCAAGGTATTCTCCCAGCTGCAAACTCTCTCTTCTACCAGCCAAATCATACCCATCCTTGAGAGCCAGATCAAATATCCTAGGTCTTTATCTTTATCTCAAGAATGGGATATCAAAATCCCACACATCCTTCAGAGCCAGGGCAAACACCCTCCAAAGTTTCTTCCACTGGTCTCACTCCTAAGTGTGAGACGTTCGAAAGTGCAGGTTCTTTGGAGTCAAGTACAAATAAATGCTGGCTATTCTTTTTCCTCTTCGGACTCAAAATCTCAGTTTTCCATCTGTTTAAATGGGTAAAAAAAAATCTACCTTATCTGGTTGTTCTGATTGTTAAATAAGATATTATTATGGGCTTCCCTGGTGGCACAGTGGTTGCGAGTCTGCCTGCCGATGCAGGGGACACGGGGTTCGTGCCCTGGTCCGGGAAGATCCCACATGCTGCGGAGTGGCTGGGCCCGTGAGCCATGGCCACTGAGCCTGCGCGTCCGGAGCCTGTGCTCCGCAACGGGAGAGGCCACAACAGTGAGAGGCCCGCGTACCGCAAAAAAAAAACCCAAAAAAACCCAGATATTATTGAACGCCCTCTGCCTCACAACAAATCAGTATTTTTTTCCTTTCTTTCTTCCTTTCCTTCCTTCCTCCCCCAACTCTCTTAGCATTTTTAAACCTAATTTGTGAAAAAGATGGAATTCTTCCCTGAATATTTTTTGCCCTTTGCCTGGTTGAGCATAAGTTTCCGGTGGGTGAATATTGTATCTGTGTTCCCTCGTAGCCCTTAGAACAGTATCTTTATTTAGTAATAATTTAGTAAACGTCTGTCAAATGAATGAATAATATTTCAGGCACTAATAGGTAAAAAGAGAGGACTTTTGGGCTGGCCTAGAGCATACGGGCTGTCCATTGGGAAGTCTTGGGCAGAAGCCAAGGATATTAACTTCCACATGGAACCTGATGTTTCTGAAAAGTGAGAGGTCTTTGACCTCAAGCTTGCAACTTACAGAGTCGTCCATGCCCAGGAGGACGAGCAATGGGATGGTGGTCATCCCTCCGTGGACCCACTCCTGGAGAGACACAAAGCCATCCCGGTCGTAGTCCATCCCTTGTAACATCTCCTTCAATATCTGTGGAATCCATAGAGCAACCACTGTCCACTTTCATCTTCGACTTCTCTGCCCCACCCCTGCCCCGCCCACCCTGCTCTTTTCTTTCTCTTCTGTTCTATGTTTTCTGGCTTGTGTTTTACCCCTCTCCCCTCTGATTCGGAGTGAGTAGAGCACTGAGGGAGCAAATGGGAGTGAGGAGAACAGGGGTCCAGGCCTGGCTCTGCCTTGACCTGTGTGGCCTTCGACAAGCCACCCCAACTCTCTGGATTCTGCTTTTCTCGTCTGTAAACTGGAACTAGTATTGCTATGTTTGCAGCATGGCAGTGAAGATTAGAGAAAGTGTATATAAAAGGCTAAATATTATATCAGACTCATAGGAGCCCCCAATGTAATTATTATTATTAATATTATCTAATGATTGAGAGAAATCTTTAAAAGTCTTTCTAGCTCTAAATTCTCTGATCTCTGAGCTCCTGTTATAAAAATTTAGCTTTGGTGAAAGCGTTAGGGGGTATTATTAGGTATTATTATTTGAATTAGTCTACACTTGCCCCTGCCGCCTCTAATCTTTCCTATCAGGGAAGTGGGAGATCAAGGTGTAGGACCCAGAGAAGTCACCTCTAAGATGATCTGGGACAGCCTGCACCGTAAACATGTGTTTCCAAGTCCCACTCTCATCTTGGAAGCTCACTGGAAAGTCACCCCCTGCTTTTGGAAACTCACAGGCCTTAGCTCCGTGGGATCCCACTCGAGATACTGGGCAATGTGTAGCATCTGGTTGACAATACGATCCATCTCCTAGAAAACATCAAGGAGAGAAGCCAACTGAAGATGTGTTTTTACAGCAAGACTCAAAATCAAACCCAGTGGGAAGATGGGCAGGACAGAGTGTGAGAAGCAGCTGGTACAATATACTGGCATTCCATCAAGTGCTCACTATTTGTTTTTGCTCTTTATTTCTGCCTTGACCACAAAGCTCACAAGAAACACAGACCGTGGATAAGCCAGAGGTATGCAGAAAGCTCACTGAACACTGACCTCCTCCTAGACCCACCTTCCTTCCCCTATTCTGTGCTTTGACTTAGCATAGAAAGCACTCCTGTTTCCTCCTTCTTTGTGATCCTACAAATACTTACAAACCAAGGCACTTACTTCTTCCCTCTTTTCCCACACCTCATTCCCACAGCTTTAGCAACTTGGGATTCATCTATACCCCTTGGGGGTCAGTTTCAGTTGGATGTAGAGCCACTGTGTTGGTCCTTTCTCAGGCACTATGATTCAGATTCCTTTTGGCATCTCCTTTGTTTCCTTTGTATCAAGTCCTGGGTCCAGGACTCTTGGAACAGGAAATTCACGAAGGGTATGTTTGCCTAATGAGTGAGCCTTTTGTTTGGTACCAAGGCCAGGCTCCATCTAAAACCTCACAGAATTGTTGGATGCTAATGAATCAGTGCACTGAGAGTCCCACTGAAACACACTGGACTGAAAAAGCATTTGTATGTCTTGGGCACCATCTAAGATGTCCACAGTAAGGTTGATTTGGGGACACAGGTTGGAGAACTGAAGCAAGGGTTAAAGGTGTTACTTTCACCAGGTAGAATGTTGGGTCAAAATAAGCAAGCCTTTTAAAATTGTATTTCATTTAAAGTAGAAAATAACCCATTTCAAAACCGCAGATGAAGTGGTAGATGGGGATAAGGAAGTGGGCAGAATGGTGGGAACAGGGCTCAGCAGAAGTTCCAATGGAAAAGAGCTCGTGAAACTAGTTGGGTCCAAGATTCAATGTGAGCAAACGATGTGATTCAGGAATGGAGAATTAGACTCAATCTTGGGCTGTGTAAATAGGTGGGCATTTTCAGGGAGCAGAGTGGGCAGATTTCAGGAAGAACTAGTTCCCTGATGTGAATACTTAAAGAGTCCTGGAGGGGTGGGTTCAGTTCTATGCCATATTTTAAGAACGGCATTGACAAACTAGAGCTTGAGCAGAATGGAGATTTAAAACTTCCTTATAAGAAGCAGTGTAGAAATTAGGAAATATGAGCTTGGGGAAGATTTTTGGGAAGATGTGATAGTACCTTCAAATACCTGAAGGCCTACTGTGTACAATAGGTACTCCACTGGTCAGCTGCCCTGGTCAGCTACAGAGGGCAGAAGTAAGCTGAGGGATGGAGGGAGGGAAGAGTTGAGGGTTGGCCTATTTTGACCTCACCACTGGGTTGGGGGAGGGGAGAGAAGAGCAGAATCAGGTTTTGTACTGAAAATTTCCCTGGCAGACTAGAGATGCCTTGTGTGTGGGAGGGATGCCTTCTCTAACAGTCATCCCCAGTGGTGGAGCGGCTGTTTTAAGGTACTGGCTGAACTCTCCATTACTGGGAGTGTTCACAAAGAGGCTGGGCATCCAACTGCCAGGGGGGTCTTGGTGGGAAGTTGAAAGAGAGAGAACTATTTTGAGACTCACTTCAGTCCACCAATGTTACCTTCCAAATAGATCCAGAATTTAACCACTTCTTACCACCTGCAATGCTGCTACCCTGGTGCAGGTTACCATCATTTCTTGTCTTGCTTATTTTAATAGCCTCCTAACGGGTATTCCTGCTTGCATCCCCACAGTCTAGACTCAACGCAGCAGCTAGAGTGATCCTGTTAGGACCTAAGTCAATCACGTCACTCCTCTGCTCAGAATCTCCAATGGTTCTCTATCTCTCCAGAGTAAAAGAGAGAAAACCCTTTCAATCACCTGGAAGGCTTGATAATGCTCTGCAAACGCCCCGTCCCTTCTCATTACTTCTCTGATCTCATCTCCTATTACTCACGCCAACCTCATCTGTTCAGTCATCCTGGTCCACTCACTCTGGCCTCCTAGTTAATCTGCTAACATTCCAGGCATCCCTCAGGACCTCTGGCACTTGCTGTTCCCTCTGCCTGGAAGGTGCTCCCCCATGACTCACTCCTTTCACCTCCTTCAAGTGTCTGTTCAGATGTCCCCTCCTCAGGGAGACCTTCCTTGGCTCCTCCAGCTAAAACTGCAGCTCCCTCCAATACTTCCTTTCCCTCCTTTATTTTCCCTCTAGCACACAGCTCTATCTAACACATACTTGACTATGCTTTGCAGTGTGTGTGTTTGTACTAGAATGAAAGCATCATGGGGGCCTGGATCTTTGTCTGTTGGCTCACTGATACACCCCCCCAGTGCTTAGAACAGTAGCCGACATATATGAGATACTCAATCAATATGTGTTGATCAAATGCTTGAGAGTCTGTGATTCTCTTGGTGGTTCCCTGGCATGACCCAGCTCATGGAACTGCAATGTGGCTGCAGGGATCCCATAAACACACTCTGGGGTTGAGTGGGAACTGGGACAATGCAGTTGGTCTAGGGACTGGTTCCCTTTCTTCCTCCCTTTGGTCTGACTCAGCCTCGTACACTTCAACCTCAGAGCCTTTCTGTTAATGAGTCCCATCTCTGACACTGCCAGTCATGAGGACAGGGCCTGTCTGATTCTCGTTGCCTTTTCTCCTCTCTACCTTCTTCTTTTTCCATCCTCTTCTCATTCTATGACCCCTGACCTGTCCCAGCCTCTTCCTGAGGGGAGGTGGGGATGAGACTCAGGCTTTCCCAGGTGTGGTGGGATGGGATCATGTGCTCGGAGCAGACAGAGCCAGACTCCTAGAGCTGGTGCCCTGGGGTATGAGAGGAAGGTAAGGGTAACGGCAAAGCACTCCAGCAGTTACCTGCCTTCTCCTGTCTTCTTGCCCTGGTCTCTCTGCCTCTCCCCACCTCCTCTCCTCCACCCCCGGGCTTCAGCAGGAAATTACAGGGGGTATTTCTCAACCAGCTGGGAAGTTAAACTAGATGAGATACTAAAGCATCTCCCCAACCTGAGATTTTGCGATTTGAGCTTCTGGAATGAAAAAGCAAGTTGGAGTTCACTCTCCTCTGGGCGGGCTCTTTGGAAGTAGAAGGCGGGGGGTTCTAGTCATCTCTGCAGCTCATACCGAGACACTGCTATTCCTATGAAGATGGAGCTGAGAGTGTTTGGACTCTCCCTTCACCTGTTCCCCTCTCCCCCAGGCTTTCTTGGATCTTGGAGGGATATTTGGAGAGCTTACCGCTTGGTCCAGGAGACCATTCTCATCCGAATCATAGAGACGAAACATGACTGCAAGAAACACAGAGGTGAGGCTTGAGATGTCCTCCGGGTACCAGGGATGGGCTGAGACTTTGCTGCTGCCAGTTTTTAGGTCCGTTCTGACGATCACTGGAGTGAAGTCCGTTGCAGCCAGTTCACCCACCCTCCAAGGCACAGAGTCTGACCTTCCTTACAGTGGGAAGAGGGAGGAGAACCAAGACACCTGGCTTCTGGGACTGTCTAAGCAATAACTCTGCCGCTGATGAGATCTGGGTCACAGGCGTGATTCCCTGTAGAGCACTCACACCTCTCAGCATCACGGGAACACAACTCAAAGCAGGTGCCCTGCTGGTGGTGGGGCAGAGGCACCACAGTTATAGACGGGACACTGCTTCTACTGCACACAGAAAGGGTGTGGAGTTAGGTAGGTTCAGATCTTGGCCCTGTCCTACCACCTCTAGGGCATCACATAAGTCATTTATCTTCTTTAGGCTCAATTTCCTCATCTGTAAGATGGAGATTATAATAGTTTCTTTATCCTAAGTGTTTTTCAAATTAAGATTAATATGTCAGTGATATGCTAAATCTATAGCACTTGGAATGTAGAGAGCACCCAACAGATGTTATTTATTTTTATTTTCTTTCATTAATGAATATTTATATATGGCATTTAATATGTACAACGTATCATCCTATGCACCTTATCATTATTACTTATTTAATCCTCAATAATGGTATGAAGTAGTTATTATTATAGAAGCTATTATATTTGCTTTTCTAAAAATGTCTACAAGCAATTCAGAAACATCCTCTACCATGTTCTAGCTGTAGAGAGGTGATGGGAGATAAGAAAGATTTGGGAGTGAATTTTGGGCAAAGGACTAAATGTTCATTTATGGGATTTGGAAACTTGCCATTTCATTCATCTAAAAGGTAGAGATCCTGTCTGTGGTCTCAGAAGTAAGCAGGGTGGGGAGCAGAGCTGAATACATCTTCATTTCCCTCTCATCCTTTAAAACCCTTCATCACGCCTGTGTTCTCTGTGGCTGACCCTTCCCTTGTGTAACTGCTCTGGACCACTTGGGATGTACCCACAGGGTCACAGCACTCCTGTTAATTTGCCCTTGTGCTGTCACTTCCTTCTACATGTTTTATGTCTCTGGACCTTGTGTTTATTCAGTGGTGTCTCTGGTTGGACTTTAAGTTATTTAAAAGTCATGGGCTTCCGATTCCTTGTGACTCCTCCAAATGTCCTGGCCAGAGACACTCTAGGCCCAGGTGGCTCTAACATGGAAGGCCTCTTTGGTCCCACTGTGCATGAGGAGTAGAATGAGGAAGTGTGAGCAAGCATCCTACTTTTTAGCAGCATGGCCTTGGGCAAGTCATTTAACTTTTCCATGCTTTCTTACATATAAAATGAGAACAATCATGTCAACTATCTAGGGTTACTGTGAGGTTAAAATGAAAGTGCTTAGCAAAAATAAGGTGTTCAGTGATGAGTCACTATTGTTACTACATTGATGATGTGTGGGATTTCAGGCTATCATTTCCAAAAAAAAAAACATGCTTGGTTATCTAGAAAAAAAACTTAACTTGGTTTCAATCACTAAAATCAGAGATGATCTGAATTAATTTAATTAAAAAAAAGAAAACTTTACAGGACAAATGACCAAGTTTCTGCAACAAAAAACTGTAGGGAAAAAAATAAGCAAAAGATGAAGAGAGACTAAAGAGACGTAGTAACAAATGGCAATGTATGGACCTTACTTGGATCCCAATTCAAACAAACAGTGCTTGAATTGTTCCCCAAGTAAGGGAAAATAATGAATACTGACTGAATATTTGATAACAGTAAGGAATCGTTTTCTTTAGATGTGATTGTGGTGTTGTGGTTATATTTAAGAAAAAGTTATATTATTTTAGAGGTACATACTGAGATATTTACAGATGAAATTATATGATGTCTGGAATTTGCTTCAAAATAATCTGGGGCAGAAGAAATGAGTGGGAGGTATAAATAAAACAAGACTGACCACAAGCTGGTAATTGTTGAAGGTGGTTGATGGGCACACGGAAGTTCTTTGTATTCTCTACTTTTATCTGTGTTTGAAATTTTCTGTAATAAAAAGCTTTTAGAAATACAGTTTTTTTTCATTACCATCACAGGACTCAGTCTGAGAGGCACTAATACGAGGAATTTGCCACATTTGTTCCTCTCTGGTAGTTATGAACAAATATAATGCCTGAAACTCAAAATCCAACTGAATGTGGGAAATAATTTGACATTTCCCTTTTAACATTAGTCAGAAGAAACAGAAATCTGGTACATTTGCTTCCAAATTAGCATTTAAGACTTGTAATTGTTAACCCTGCAAACCTAGGGGGGAGGTTTTAAGCTGGCTAAGAGAGCAAACTGTTTCATTTTGTTTTGGGCACGGGTTAACCTTTGCCAGACTTTTCCTAATGCTTAAGTTTCACTGACTAGTCCGATTATTAGCTGGAATTTTGACTTTTGCTATAATGTGTATGCTTTTCCCTCAGTGTCTACTAAGATTCCAAGAGATGCCAAAACAATATATATTTTTAACAAGGTCCTACCTGTCATCTGTTTCAAAGTTTGCCTGTAGGCTCACAAAAGTCAGCGAGACCGTCCCCAGAGTGAGTCATCTGCGAGACTGCAGGCTGCTTCAGCCACTGTGGGCTTTCCTTTCTGTCCCCAGCTATTATTCTCCTTCTGAAGACATGTTTTTGAAACCAAGCTCAACTCCCTTAATTAACTAGCCCTCTTTCTCAAGAGGCCAAAACACTTCGGGTGGGGGTGGGTGAAGACATGGAAATAGGTTTTAACAAGATAGAGGTTGATTAGATCTCAAGAAAAAAAAGAGTTCTTCATAGTTAAAGAGTTGCTTGGGCATGGAATAGGGGAAGGAAGACAGATGTTGAAAATCTTCCCTTGAAAAATCTTCTAAGAGGAGGCAGCAGCTTTCTGATTGGAGGCTTTCAGGAAATCCTGCCAGCAAAGGAAGGGAGTCTTCACCCTTTGCAGAGACCCCTTACCTTTCCAGATCTTGGTTCTCAATACCAAGGTCTCCAATGCACCTTCCACCCTATACAACTGGTACTGTGTTCCAGGGAAGATTCTAGGAAATATTCATGTCACTGCTGGTGACAGGGCAGAAAAGCTCCCCCAAGGAGGCAGGACCCATCCCCAGGATGCCAGATCAACCTCCAGCCTGTTTAGAACAATAAACAGGACACTAGCTCTTCCTCTAGGAAAAAGTCGAAGCCCCTTGACAGGGTACATACTTACACTCTAGCTTATCCTGAGGTCTCCCCGTTTCCAGCAAGGACAGGTAACACATGACATCCTTCAGGTACACTATGGGGGATTCTGAGCCTGAAGACTGAGCATCATGGTTTCCCACGGGGGTCGCAGACACTTGGTCTTTAGCTGGCACTTGCTTCTCCGTGATCTTAGATTCTGTGACAGGCAAGAGGAAATCATCCAAGGACACAATGTTTAGTAAACATGAAACCCTTTGTTGCCCCATTCTTTTCACGGTAGAGACAAGAATTTTATGAGTGTCTTCAAAAGCATGGATTACATAGATATGATCAAATCAGCGGCCCTAGAAATCCAGATTGTAGAGTTCATACTTTCTGAATGAACCCCATACTGACCCTTTTAAGAGTCTATAGCCTTATAAGAAATTCACCTATGCTCTGTGAATTTTAAGAAAAGATGATAGTGATTTTTAGTAATATCAATAGCCAACAGGTAAATGTCACTTAGCCTAATTTTGGGGGGGAACACACCCAATTTGTAGAGGTAATTTTGTCTGGGATTCCAAAAATCCAGACTATTGGTTATTTACCAACATACTGTTTTACAATTTTCTTCTCAAATGCATTGAAAGATAAATAAAAAGATGAAAGTTCGAAAGAGAAAACTGGGATTGACAACTAATTTCCAGAAACCAGGAAGAACTGTGACTTACTGAAAGCTTAATCAGTTGCATAAGGAAAGTATAGAAAGTGGCTTATCATACCACAGGAATAGAGTGCGTTTTCCCTCTGAAAATTTCCTTCTCACAGGTAGGAAGACTGTCTCTTTGTCCTCTGGTTAAGAAATATGGTGTTATTACTCACCAGAAAACCAGGCACTGATATTTTACGTGTGAATCATACTCTTTTGAGGCATTTTAAGGGCTATCTCTTTTTCCCCAGCCTCTTTATATCCATGATCTCAATATCAAATAAGAGGATGCAACTCAGAGAAAACACAGGAAACGGTAAAAGGAAGACTGGCAGTGGAAAATCTAACCCAAGTGTTGTACCACCAAATAACAGAGTGCTGAAGGCACAGGCAGAGGGAGAGATAGCCTTGATAGTACTGCCTGCTGGGGAAAGCAATGCCACCAGTACACTCTTTATTCAGAGAACCAAGGTCCCAAGCAATGGCAAACAGTTCAGCTCAGGCCAACAGAGCTGTGCTAGATGAAAGCCTACCAGGTCCTAGGGGTTAGGTTGTGGTTTGAGAAGGGAGTTAGCCATCACCCAGATGGACAGTGGGTGAGACCAAAGGCCACTGACATACTCTGTATGTTACAAAGGGTCCTGTGAAGAGACCAACATGGGACCCACGAAACAGAGTTGCAAAACAAGGAAAGGAAGCTTCATCATGAAGTCTCAGAGGACAAGATCTCTGGAAATAATTTCCTACCCGACAAGACCCTCGGTAGGTTGCAAGAAGGTGTAACTTCTATTAAACAGGAGCAGAAAGCCTCAGGGGTGAGCAAGTTGAGAGGAAAACACAATAGGATGAGATAACAAGGAGAGTGAGGTAGGGGAAAACTGCCATGAAATTACGTATGCAACAGAAGTATTAAAATCATCACTGGAGGAAAAGTTATGGAAAAACGTAACTTAATAATGTATAAGACAAAGGTGAAAAATTCTTTGTATAGGGTAGCCCATTATGCCCCAAGTTATGTTATATCCTCAAATTATTCATCCATTAAAACACTATTAGATTGACTTCTATGCCAACTAAACTGGAATAAGAGGGACCAGATTTACCCTCCTACTGGTGCAACTAAAAAAACTGGACAAAAGATATGAAACAATGGTCCATAGGATATTGCATATGGCCAACACCAAAGGGCAATCCCAAGAGATGGGAAACAAATGAGGTGATCCCTACAAATGCCACATCTTACTGACTGGAAAGAGTTTCTAGGCTGTGGCACAGGGAGGGGAAACCCAGGCAGATCCTGGAAGTCTCTCTGAGTTGCAGAGATGGAGCTGGGAATCCTGGGAGTCCAAAGTGACTGGAGTTCACAGAGCAGAGCACTGAAGAGGAGGGAGTTGCACAGAGGGAACTCCAGTTGTCTCTGCAGAAGGTCCCTTTGAGTAATCAGCAGAGAGTTCCCTCAATTATTCATCTGAGTAGTGATTAGCACAGATGTGTGAGGAAACTACCTGAGGCTGGGGAAGGAATCAGGATGAGAGGGAACAATCCCTGGAAGGCATAGAGAACTAAGCATAGTGTCTATTCCCAGCAATCAGAGTAGAAAACTCCCATAATTCATGAATCATTGAGTAGAGTACTTAGAGAGTTTTGCCTTGCTAACTGGGCAAAATTAGCTCTAGAAAAAATGCCTTCCTGGTCCTAGCTAACAAAAGCTTGACCCAAAAATGTCAACTTACCACCAAACCAGCTTTACAACAAATGCTAAAGGAACTCCTCTAGGCAGGAAACAGAAGAGAAGGCAAAGACCTACAATAACAAACCCAAAACAATTAAGAAAATGGTAATAGGAACATACATATTGATAATTACCTTAAATGAAATGGATTAAATGCTCCAACCAAAAGACACAGACTGGCTGAATGGATACAAAAGCAAGACCCGTACATATGCTGTCTACAAGAGACCCACTTCAGACCTAGGGACACATATAGACTGAAAGTGAGGGGATGGAAAAAGATATTCCATGCAAATGGAAATCAAAAGAAAGCTGGAGTAGCAATTCTCATATCAGAAAGAATAGACTTTAAAATAAAGCCTATTACAAGAGACAAAGAAGGACACTACATAACAATCAAGGGATCAATCCAAGAAGAAGATGTAACAATTGTAAATATTTATGAAGCCAACATAGGAGCACCTCAATATATAAGGCAAATGCTAACAGCCATAAAAGGGGAAATCGACAGTAACACAATCATATTAGGGGGCTTTAACAAGCCACTTTTACCAATGGACAGATCAACCAAGATGAAAATAAATAAGAAAACACAGCTTTAAATGATACGTTAAACAAGATGGACTTAATTGATATTTATAGGACATTCCATCCAAAAACAACAGAATACACTTTCTTCTCAAGTGCTCATGGAACATTCTGCAGGATACATCATATCTTGGGTCACAAATCAAGCCTTGGTAAATTTAAGAAGATTGAAATTGTATCAAGTATCTTTTCCGACCACAACGCTATGAGACTAGATATCAATTACAGTAAAAAAAAACTGTAAAAATTACAAACACATGGAGGTTAAACAATATGCTACTAAATAACCAAGAGATCACTGAAGAAATCAAAGAGGAAATCAAAAAAATATCTCAAAACAAATGACAATGAAAACACGACAGCTCAAAACGTATGGGGTGCAGCAAAAGCAGTTCTAAGAGGGAAGTTCATAGCAATACAACCCTACCTCAAGAAACAAGAAAAATCTCAAGTAAACAACCTAACCTTACACCTAAAGCAATTGGAGAAAGAAGAACAGAAAAACCCCAAGGTTAGCAGAAGGAAATAAATCATAAAGATCAGATCAGAAATAAATGAAAAAGAAATGAAGGAAACAATAGCAAAGATCAATAAAACTAAAAGGAGATTCTCTGAGAAGATAAACAAATTGATAAACCATTAGCCAGACTTATCAAGAAAAAAAGGGAGAAGACTCAAATCAACAGAATTTGAAATGAAAAAGGAGAAGTAACAACTGACACTGCAGAAATACAAAGGATCCTGAGAGATTACTACAAGCAACTCTATGCCAATAAAATGGACAACCTAGAAGAAATAGACAAATTCTTAGAAAACACAACCTTCAGAAACTGAACCAGGAAGAAATAGAAAATATAAACAGACCAATGACAAGCACTGAAACTGAAACTGTGATTAAAAATATTCCAACAAACAAAAGCCCAGGACCAGATGGCTTCACAGGCGAATTCTATCAAACATTTAGAGAAGAGTTAACACCTATCCTTCTCAAACTCCTCCAAAATATAGCAGAGGGAGGAACACTCCCATACTCATTGTACGAAGCCACCATCACCCTGATACCAAAACCAGACAAGGATGTCACAAAGAAAGAACTCTACAGGCCAATATCACTGATGAACATAGATGCAAAAATCCTCAACAAAATACTAGCAAACAGAATCCAACAGCACATTAAAAGGATCATACACCATGATCAAGTGGGGTTGATCCCAGGAATGCAAGGATTCTTCAATATACACAAATCAATCAATGTGATACACCATATTAACAAATTAAGGAATAAAAACCATATGATCATCTCAATAGATGCAGAAAAATCTTTCGACAAAATTCAACACCAATTTATGATAAAAACTCTCTAGAAAGTAGGCATAGAGGGAACTTCCCTCAACAAAATAAAGGCCATATATGACAAACCCACAGCCAACATCATTCTCATGGTGAAAAACTGAAACCATTTCCACTAAGATCAGGAACAAGATAAGGCTGCCCACTCCCACCACTATTATTCAACATTGCTTTGGAAGTCCTAGCCATGGCAATCAGAGAAGAAAGGAAATAAAAGGAATCCAAATCAGAAAAGAAGAAGTAAAGCTGTCACTGTTTGAGATGACATGATACTATACGTAGAGAATCCTAAAGATGCCACCAGAAAACTACTAAAGCTAATCAATGAATTTGGTAAAGCAGCAGGATACAAAATTAATGCACAGAAATCTCTTGCATTCCTAGACACTAATGATGAAAAATCTGAAAGAGAAATTAAGGAAACACTCCCATTTACCACTGCAACAAAAAGGATAAACTACCTAGGAATAAACCTACCTGAGGAGACAAAAGACCTGTATGCAGAAAACTATAAGACACTGATGAAAGAAATTAAAGATGATACAAACAGATGGAGAGAGATATACCATGTTGTTGGACTGGAAGAATCAACATTGTGAAAATGAGTATATTACCCAAAGCAATCTACAGATTCAATGTAATCCCTATCAAAGTACCAATGGCATTTTTCACAGAACTAGAACAAAAAATTTCACAATTCGTACGGAAACACAAAAGACCCGGAATAGCCAAAGCAATCTTGAGAAAGAAAAATGGAGCTGGAGGAATCAGGCTCCCTGACTTCAGACTATACTACAGAGCTGCAGTAATCAAGACAGTATGGCACTGGCACAAAAACAGAAATATAGATCAATGGAACAGGATAGAAAGCCCAGAGATAAACTCACACACATATGGTCACCTTAATCTTTGATAAAGGAGGGAAGAATATACAATGGAGAAAAGACAGCCACTTCAATAAGTGGTGACAGTAAAACTGGACAACTACATTTAAAAGAATGAAATCAGAACACTCCCTAACACCATACACAAAAATAAACTCAAAATGGATTAAAGACCTAAATGTAAGGCCAGACACTATAAAACTCTTAGAGGAAAACATAGGCAGAACACTCTATGACATAAATCACAGCAAGATCCTTTTTGACCCACCTTCTAGAGAAATGGAAATAAAAACAAAAATAAAGAAATGGGACCTAATGAAACTTAAAGTTTTTGCACAGCAAAGGAAAACATAAACAAGATGAAAAGACAACCCTTAGAATGGGAGAAAATATTTGCAAATGAAGCAACTGACAAAGGATTAATCTCCAAAATATAAAAGCAGCTCATGTAGCTCAGTATCAAAAAAACAAACAACCCAATCCAAAAATGGGCAGAAGATCTAAATAGACATTTCTTCAAAGAAGATATACAGATTGCCAACAAACACATGAAAGGATACTCCATATCACTAATCATTAGAGAAATGCAAATCAAAACTACAATGGGGTAGCACCTCACACTGGTCAGAATAGCCATCATCAAAAAATCTACAAACAATAAATGCTGGGGAGGGTGTGGAGGAGAGGGAACCCTCTTGCACTGTTGGTGGGAATGTAAACTGATACAGCCACTATGGAGAACAGTATGGAGGTTCCTTAAAAAACTACAAATAGAACTACCATATGACCCAACGATCCCACTACTGGGCATATATGCTGAGAAAACCATAATTCAAAAAGAGTCACGTACCACAATGTTCATTGCAGCACTGTTTACAATAGTCAGGACATGGAAGCAACCTAAGTGTCCATTGACAGATGAATGGATAAAGAAGATGCAGCACATATATACAATGGAATATTACTCAGCCATAAAAAGAAATTAAATTGAGTTATTTGTAGTGAGGTGGATGGACCTAGAGTCTGTCATACAGAGTGGAGTAAGTCAGAAAGAGAAAAACAAATAACGTATGTTAACACATATATATGGAATCTAAAAAAAAAAGGTCATGAAGAACCTAGGGGCAAGACAGGAATAAAGATGCAGACCTACTAGAGAATGGACTTGAGGATATGGGGAGGGGGAAGGGTAAGCTGTGACAAAGTGAGAGAGTGGCATGGACATATATACACTACCAAATGTAAAATAGATAGCTAGTGGAAGCAGCTGCACAGCACAGGGAGATCAGCTCGGTGGTTTGTGACCACCTAGAGGGGTGGGATAGGGAGGGTGGGAGGGAGGGAGATGCAAGAGGGAAGAGATATGGGGACATATGTATATGTATAACTGATTCATATGTGTTAGCATACGGTATTTGTTTTTCTCTCTCTGACTTACTTCACTCTGTATGACAGACTCTAGAATTCTTTACTCAGTGAAATATCTTTAGAATTAAAAGGCTAAATAAAGAATTTTTCAAATGTACAAACCATATAGAGCTGCGTTACAAGAAATGGTAAAGGAAATCCTTTCACTAGAATTACACTATATGGAAACCTGGATTTATACACAAGAATGATAAGCACTGATAAATACAAATAGATAAATATAAAGAATATTTTTTATGAATTAAATCTTTTAAAAAGATAGTTAACTATGACAATAATAACATATTGTGTGGTTTATAACATGTAGTAGTAAAATGTAGAAGTACAAAGCACAAAGACCTGGATAAGAGAAATGGAGGTATGTTGTTGTAAATTTCTTAGAGCATATGCAAAATGAAATTCTGCTACTTGAAGGTAGATTGTGATAGTTAAAACTACTAAGATAAGAAAGGAGATAAAGTGAAATCATAAAAAAATTCAATTAACTTAAAAGAAGGCAGAAAAAGGGAAAAGAAGAACAGATAGAAAAAAGAAAACAAATAGCAAGATGGTGGTTTTAAACCTAACTATAACAATTATCACAGTAAATGTAAATGTTCTAAAACTCTAACTAAAAGGCAGATATTGTCAGATTGGATTAAAAAAGAAAGCCCAACAACACGCTTCCTATAAGAAAGTCAATTTAAATATACAGACACAAATACATTAAAAGTAAAACAATGAAAAAAGATATACCATGGCAACACTAGTTAACCAGAGTGGCTATATTAGTTATGAATATAATTATAATAACATAAATTTCAAAGCAAAGAATATTACTAGGGATAAAGAGAGTCATTTCATAATGGTAAAGAGGGCAAGTCATTAAGAAAACATAATAGTCCTAAACATCTCTACCTCTAGTTCTTTACCCAAAAGGAATGAAAGCTGTCTGTCCAAAATTTGTATACGAACGTTCATATTTTATTTTTAATAGCCCAAAACTGGAAACAACCCAAATGTCCATCAGCACATGAATGGATAAACAAATTGTGGAATATCTACCTGTATACTGAAATACTAATCAGCAATAAAAATATGTTAATTACTGATACTCACAACAACATGGATGAATTTTTAAATTATTATGCTGAGTGAAAGAAGCCACATGGAAAAGAGTACATACTGTATCAATCTATTCATATAAAATCTAGAAAATGCAATCTGGCTTATAGTGACAACAAGCAGATCAGTGGCTGTATGGAGATGGAGATGGAGATGGGTGGGTAGGGAGGGTGGGAGAAAGGGATGATAAAGGAAACTTTTGAGGCTGATGAATATCTTCATTATATTGATATGGTGCTGATTTTATTGGTGTATACAGACATAAAAACTTATTAATTGTACATTTTAAACATGTACAATTTATTTTATGCCAAATTGTGCCTCGATAAAGCTGTTTTAAAACAAAATTGTCAAAAAAACCAAAAAACAAAATTGTCGTCATGTGCAGATAACATAATACTCTACATAGAGTACCCTAAAGTCTTCATGCAAAAACTGTTAGAATAAATGAATTCAGCAAGGTAGCAGGATACAAAATTAATATACAGAAATCGGTTGCATTTCTTTATACTAGCAATGAAATATCAGAAAAAATTTTAAAATCCTGTTTAAAATTGCATCAAAAAAACCCCACAAAAATCCTAGGAATAAACCTAACCAAGGAGGTGAGAACTATAAAACATTGATAAAGGAAGTTGAAAATGATTCAAAGAAATGGAATAATACCCTATGCTCTTGGATTGGAAGAATTAATATTGTTAAAATGGTCATACTACCCAAAGCAATCTATAGATTTAATGTGATCCTTATCCAATTACCCATGACATTTTTCACAGAACTAGAACAATAATCCTAAAATTTATACAGAACCACAAAAGATCCAGAATTGCCAAAGCAATCCTGACGAAAAAGAGCAAAGCTGGAGGCATAACCCTCCCGGACTTCAGATAATACTACAAAGCTACAGTAATCAAAACAGCATGGTATTTGCACAAAAACAGACATATTGATCAATGGAACAGAATAGAGAGCCCAGAAATAAACCCATACACTTGAGGTTAATTAATCTTCGACAGTGGAGAATATACAGTGGAGATACGACAGTCTCTTCAGCAAGTGGTGTTGGGAAAGCTGGACAGCCACATGTAAATCAATAAAGTTAGAACACACCCTCACGCCATACACAAAAGTAAATTCAAAATGGTTTAAAGACCTAAATATAAGATATGACACCATAAAACTCCTAGAAGAGAACATAGGCAAAACATTATCTGACATAAATCATAGCAATATTTTCTTAGATCATTTTTCCAAGGCAAAAGAAATAAAAGCAAAAATAAACAAATGGTACTTAATCAAACTTAAAAGCTTCTGCACAGCAAAGGAAACCATCAACAAAATGAAAAGATGACCTACAGAATGGGAGAAAATATTTGCAGATGATGCAATTGACAAGGGGTTAATATCCAAAATATACAAACAGCTCATAAAACTGAATGTAAAAAAACGCAATCAAAAAATGGACAGAAGACTTAAGTAGACATTTCTCCAAAGAAGACATATAGATGGCCAACAGGCACATGAAAAGAAGCTCAACATCACTAATTATTAGAGAAATGCAAATCAAAATCACAATGAGGTATCACCTCACACCAGTCAGAATAGTCATCATGAAAAAGTCTACAAATAATAAATGCTAGAGAGTGTGGGGAGAAAAGGGAACCCTCCTACACTGCTGGTGGGAATGTAAATTGGTGCAGCCACTATGGAAAACAGTATGGAGGTTCCTTAAAAAACGAAAACTAGAACTACCATATGATACAGCAATCCCACTTCTGGGCAGAGAAGAAAACTCTAATTTGAAAAGATACATGCACCTTAATGTTCATAGCAACACTATTTACAACAGCCAAGACGTGGAAGCAACCTATGTGTCCATTGACAGATGAATGAATAAAGAAGATGTGCTGTATATATATATACAAGGGACTATTATTCAGCCATTAAAAAGAATGAAATAATACTATTTGCAGCAACGTGGGTAGACCTAGAGAGTATCATACTAAGTGAAGTAAGTCAACAGACAAAGATAAATATTACATGATATCACTCATTTGTGGAATCTAAAATATAATACAAATGAATTTATTTATAAAACAGAACCAGACTCACAGACATAGGAAACAAACTGATGGTTACTAAAGGGGAAAGGGAGTGGGGGGAGGAGTAAATTAGGAGTATGGGATTAACACATACATACTACCACATATAAAATAGATAAGCGACAATGATTTACTGTATAGCACAGGAAACTATATCCAGTATCTTGTAATAACCTATGATGGAAAATAATCTGAAAAAATATATACCAGAATGACTTTGTTGTATACGTGAAACTGACACAATATTATATAAATATATATATATATATATATATATATATATATATATATATTTGGTTGCATGGGTCTTAGCTGTGGCATGCAAACTCTTAGTGGTGGCATGCATGTGGGATCTAGATCCCTGACCAGGGATCGAACCTGGGCCCCCTGAATTGGGAGCGCGGAGTCTTAACCACTGCACCACCAGGGAAGTCCCTAATACAATATTATAAATCCACTATACTTCAATTAAAAAAACATTATTACAGCCTTTTCCAAAGATCCTTTGGTTACCAGAGCTTTGACTGGATCTTGAGCCACTGTTCTAGTCCTCGTTGAGGTCTACTGTTCAGTCCAGCAGTGGAAATGCTGGGGCCCAGAGGGACTGAGTGACACACAGTCCCATTGGTGTCCTACCTGCTCATGCTGCCTTACATGAAATAACCCTAACCCACACCCATCCAAGCACATCCCTCTGGGACTACCCTCTTCCAGAGCACAGAGGTTTTGCCCAGGTGCCACATCACATACCCTTCTAAATGAGGGTACTTGGGCAGAGATGACTTGTTCCACCTTCTCTCTTAGTCTCTATATTACTTCTTACCTTTCAGTTGGGCTGTGTGGAAAGAGCGTCAAGCTAGAGGCAGAAAACTGGGTTTGTGCTAAATGGTGTGTGATCTTGCATAAGAAGGCTTATTCCCCACACCCAACCTCAGTTTTTTCATCTGTTAACAGACAGACTTGCATTAAAATTGATGTTTACCAAAAGTTTTGAATGACATGAATAATGTTTGTGAATATAGTGCTAAGTGAAAAACAAAGCTGGATCCAAAATTATATATATACAGTCTGATTCCAGTTCTGTAAAAAATTTATGGAAAAAACCCTACAAGGATACATATGTATAGGGGTGTGTGTGTGTGTGTGTGTGTGTGTGTGTGTGTGTGTGTGTGCGTGTGTGTGTGTGATCACATTGGTAGATTTAGGTGATTTTGTTGTTTCTTTAGTTTTTTTGTACTCTTCAGAAAATTTTTTTATTGATACAATGTGTTACTTTTAAAACTGGAAAAATATATTTAAAAAAATGGAGGGACTTTCCTTGAGACTCCAACAGTCCAAGCTGCTGAAACATCTCAATAGCCTGAGGAACTAAATAAAAACCAGGAGAATGAAGTTCACATTGTTTATCCCACCTTTCCATGGGCATTCAGGGAAGGGTGATTTCAGCCCTTCCTGAGCTGACATCCTGACAATGACATGTTGCTCAAGGCTCTGAGCCGACCTCTGGACTCAGTGAAACCCCTGTCTGCTGTGCTTATGGACCCAACCATGCCCCCACCTGGCTCTGGGAATGAATAACTTAAAGCGGGTTGTTCTAGACCTGAGCTTGGAGCTTGATCTGATAGGCACAAACAGCCATATCAAATGAGAATAGAGTTTCTTCTTCTTGGGCAACAGGAAAAGGGTGGAATTTTCAACAGATGGCCTGATCTAAGGTGATTCCAGAACTTGGCTCTTCCTTATTGGCAGAGGCCCTGCTCTGTGGTGTCCACCTGTCCCTACATTCTTGTTTTTGGTGAATAGGGGCATCTAATTAAGACATTCATGGAAGGTGGCCCAACAGGAAAAGGATTTGCTACATCACAAGTTACAAAAGAGGGTGAAAAAATGCTGTACATCTCCCTGGGCCAGCAGTCAGATAACTGCCCTTTCATGACTGGACCACAGGAGACTGATATACTGCATGCATGGGAAAACAGTGCATGACAAATCACTTCTCCAGGAGCAAGTCTCTGGAAGTTGTTCTGAGACCCCAAATGATACAGATATTGCAAATAAACATGGTGGTCAAATAAGCCAGCCAAGGTCTATTATCATCATTCATTATCTTTTCTCAAATATCACATAATGACAGGATTCCCACTAAGTCCTTGTTTGGTACCTTGGAAACTTCAGCCACTGAAACAAACTCTGCCCAGACAATTTGGAACCTCAGGGAATGAAGTGTAACTTCTCTCAGGTTCCTCTTGAAGTTCCAGATACTTGGACTAAGAACATCTCTGGTAAAGAATCTGGGTAAAGAAAAAGACGCTTTTCTTTGATTTTTTTTGCTGAGAGTTTAGAATAATCTCAAAGCTTCCAGTTTGAAACTTTTCTTTCTACCATGAGAATGATTTATGTCATAAAATGCCCTCTCTATTCCCAATAAGATTTAAGACTTATTTATGACTTTAATCCATTTGACCAAAGGGCCCTAGACCTAGCACGCGTGGGTGAGCCTATACTTTGCACAGTCTTGCCCTGCTGCTGTCCCTGAAGAACTCAGGAAGGCACCAATACTCTTAATCCTTGCTTTCTGGAGCTCTCTGAGAAGTCTGGATTTTGCTGAGTTTATGGTCCTGAGGCAATTCTCCTTTCCCAACCATGTTCTGCTTTCCATTCAGAGTGAATTTTTGATCTCATCAGTCTTTCAGTTACACACTGAAAACACTATAATCCTCTAGTTGCCCTTTCGGCATGACTG